>NW_024538476.1:0-5332 GCF_016628075.1 Suillus paluster
GAGCGAGAGATCGGATGCTTCTACGAGCGGAGGCAGTTATGGGATGAGTATGTCTAGCTTGTCGTGGGGTAAGAGCGAAGATGAGGCAGGTGGTGTTGTTGGAGAGGGTGGTTCTACTTCCGCAGAAGGTACAACAGCTGGCGGAGAGGGTACGTCAGATTCCAATGCACCGACACACGACCCATCGATGCTAGCTCCTGCGAAAGACGTTCAATAACCCCGAAGGCTGGTATTTGACTTATAACGTATTCTATCCCTCTCTGCACCCTCCACGTTTCTTCCACCACTTTCGTTTCTTCCTTACGATACGATCCATGGGGACTTGATTTTTGACGTCAGCCTGTATAATAAGGTATATTTTCTTATTGTCATAATAGTTGAGGCTTTAGATCTGGAACTGCTGAAGTCTACTTGTTCTTATGTATGCCCCTGAGTCGGGCCCCTATTTTCGACCTAATGCACATACCACCGTCAGGTCCAGGAAGACCGGAACTGCCCCTCTAAACGCCCGAACGGGTTTGATGCGTAGAATTATGAAATACATTGCCGTTCTCTGCTGCCGTTCTGGTTGAGGTTTGTGGTGCCAAGTCGAGGTGGGCTTACTGGAGGAATTTTAGTGGTCATTAGATGCCCAGACATGCAAGGCTTTTAGCTCCGATCTTCCATTCCTTGTACAGGCTGTTAATGAAATTGGACATTTGGTCACCACCGATCAGTTACTTGGTAGTGACATGGCTAGCCTATAGACTATCCTTGGCTTACTTCCGAACCTCGCCGAGTCAGCTGAAAGCCTGGGTCCTTGCAAGCCTGCCTCATAGCGAGAAATATACCATGCCCGTGCCCGATGTCAAGCTCTAAGGACATATTTGCTTGTCCGAGATGGTCACATTGTCACGGTGGAAGGTGAACATGTCGGACGTGCTTGTTTGAAAGTTGACCTTGCCCTCGAATGCCGATATAAGTGCAGAATATACAAGGAGCTGGTTGCTGAGCTCGTCGTGCTTGAACATCTATCAGACTTCAAACGAGAAGCTGATAGACGGGCTGGTCACCAGGCTAATTGATAAGTATCATCTTCCTTGGCTAGGGGAGGCTATGTAGAGTCAGCTAAGTACTTACGAATTCTGGTGGTATCCTTATGATTTCGTCGAAGCTGATGTTGATGGGCTGATCATTATGCCATAGTGAAAACCTTCCCTCCTCGTCAAGTTCTCTGATCCACGACTCAGTGCATTCTGCACAGTACTCCACGAATCTCATGATCACCCCCAGCTGAGGCGATATTTTTGAAAAAGGAAATCCTATTTATTGTCATTGGAAGTATTGCCCTAGGAAGTCTAAGACAGCAATATTTTCAATTTACATGAGTCCCATACTTATAATCAATGATACAATAATTCTGCCAAGCTCAATCATCGATATCGCCGTCCTCGTAAGTTATGTATATAGTGAATAGTAGGCAGTGCAATATTCCTTATACATCATAGTGCATCAGATTGGAAAGGGTGAGGCGATATCAACCGTGTCTTCGAGTCGAGAGAACTCTGATTTACTGATATGAACAGCATGCTTGTTATCCCAATCCAAGATCTTTTCAAAATTCCTGCACTGATGCCGGGTGTTGAAGTTGGGGTAGGGGCTCTTGTGTCCTTCCACCCAGTCCCATGTGATCATCGTCACGTCGGCATTGCACATGATATTCTGCCTCATCATTTCGATGCAGTGATCTGAAGCGTAATGGTATTATAAGCAGGGGTACTTCAAGTCAACATGAGTATTTACCAAGATGCATACGGAGTATTCGGGGGGATTCTGGAACGAAGGTTCTATTGGCCCGTAATACTCAAACCAAGTGGCTTTGCGAAGCAAGTTCTACAGAACTGTTAGTCAAGAATGACCAGACTCTCGTAATTGTATAGCTTGCCAGACAATGCAGTTGGTGGGTGGATTCCAAGGAGACCAATAAACCTCCACCAAAATTGTCCGGATATTTGACTTTGGAGGGTGGAACCACTTCACCAGCTTTGACCATCTCCTCAAGCGTCATTCGAGTCGTTGGGACTGGGGTTTCAAGGAGCTAACGATGACCGACTAGCATAACGGGACAAATCGAACGACGCACCACCATCAGATATTCTAGCCCAGGCAGTATCGATTTCTGGGGAAGGAGGGCCACGATAGATAGAAGGAAAGTCAAGGGTTCCGTTAAACCTTACAACTATGGGCTCGACAGCAACATTTGCCGGAGCTGCGATGGATAGGATTACTATATGTTCACCGTTCAACGCTGCCTGTCCACTTACAGTATATTGGAATATCGTCGTGCAGGCGAGCCGAAGGCGTGCCCATCCATAGCGTGAAAAAGAGTATCGATGTGCAAATAAGTGTACTATGGCTCAACCAAGGCCACAGGCGAAGGATACGCGACTTGGGACGAGGTTCTGCCCCGCACCTTTCTGCATCGCCACATGGTTTTTCCTCATGGTCATCGTCGTCAAAATCATGAACGGGAGAGTATTGTGAGGAATCTTTGACCATGGCTCTGGGAGAAACCAATGTGACGAATATCGTCGTGTTCTATGTAAGTAGTGTACCGAGTAACATTAATCACGATCAGAACGAGTATGCGGCTCCCTGTTACGATTCCGAGATAGATTGGCCCCCGAACGGGGAGGAAACGCAAGTCCCTGAACGGATCAAATACGGCAGCAGGAAAGACCCCGACGTTTAGCCGACGCGGCTGTGGACGGATTAGGATTAGCAAAGGGCCCGCGTATGTAACTTACGCAACGACAACCGTAAGGTCGATAAAACAAAAAACCAACTTATTTCGGAATCGTAAGGTAAACTCATTTGGCTTACGTGCGCGCAAGCTAATTGGTCGAGGGCTTGTTATAATTTGCCTGTGAATGTCTTGCAGAGATGTAATTTAACACGGAATATATGTCCGCTCGTGCTTGCCAGTCTCGAGGGATCCAGTTGGCGGGTGGAACACAAGTAAGAGCCATCTCGTCGCTGACTCGCTGCGTTAACATATGTACACCCTACTGCATGATCTAATCCTGGTACTGGGGGAGGGCATGGGACCTCGTTGACTCAATGCCGACTGGTATGAGAGGCACTTAATTCATCTCTCGAGCTTGTGTGCAAGAGCATCATGGTAATGCTTGTGTAAGATAGATCCGTCTATATTTTTAAGCCCGCTCCACATATCCATTCCGTGGTTACAAATTGATATTTTGAAAATATTGGCATGCGCACCGCCATCAAGAAGGAAGGATTGATTCCTCGACAACCTTGGACTCTATCTTGCTCTTCACGGTCACGCTGCCATCCTGCCAGATTGTGACGTCAGAAATATGAATAAGCGAGATACTCCTTTGCTGACCTCGTTACCAAAGTACGCGGCTTGAGCCATATCGCAGAACAGACCGACTTCTACGATACCTGTGAGCATTTTGATTTTTGCCAGAATCTGCGGTAATACGACTTAGTATAAGCCAGAGGTAGTAGCAATATTTCTCGTACAGTTAAAGGGTTCATCATAATCTCTCTGGGGAACGGTGCATCAATGACGAAATTGCCATTGTCCGTCACCACAGGACCGGCTTTAGCCTTCGCCATGCGCAGTGTAGCGTTGGGTGAACCTAGAACATGGTGTAATTTGCGCAAAACTTGGGCGTATGCGAATGGTACGACTTCAATTGGAACACCAGAAGTGAACTGCGAATAATGAGTACGATATTTCTCAATACATCAAATTTAAGATAAAGCACGCACGTTCGTCCCAAGGTATTCCGTGTTTTTGCGATAGTCGGCTACCACAATGAATCTACAGTCTGGTGATGAGGGAACCGAGATATCCCTAAAAGATCATGGACATACGTATTCGCAGCCTCCGCGAGCACCTTTTCCCGCAAGTGGCAGGCTCCGCCACCTTTAATACAATTGAGTTCGGGATCGACTCTGAAGATGATCAAGCTCAACAATATTTCCGAGGAATCAGAAAACTTACTCGTCAGCACCGTCTATAGTGACATCAATAGTAGGAAATTGATCAATATCGCCCAGGTTGAGATTCGACATGACGATCAGCTCCTTCGACTGGAATCCAGTCGGAAATAAACACGCGGTCCTTGTTGAGCTCACGCCCCTGTGCGACGATTCGTTCCACAACATACGGCACAGTAGATCCTGGAATGCAGTAAATAAGAGATTCATCCCAGCCATGGTACATGCAAACCAGATCCTATTCCGATAACCTTGCGGCAAAGAATAATGAGTCTCGAAATATAACTATAAATATCAATGGAACTTACCTTATGTTCTGGGAGAATGTGTTTATCCACAGCAGTGTATGCTGCTAATCGCTTGGACTGCTCAATGGCAGTGAGAGGGATAGTACCTTGCAAGCTGGTCAGCATTCTAGTTATCTTCTATGAGAACAGAATCATACTGATCGGAACGGCTCCAGTCGATACCGGCATGATGACAGGTTGCGGGACGGGGGTTATTCTGGAATCTGGAGACACCGAACTATGTCAGCTTGGTTTTAATGGATGAAAGGCCGCGGTTCCGGGAAGCGAATCGGTGCAGCAAAATATGATGCCAAACGCCAAGCTAGTCCCAAATCGTTCATTCAAAACGTCTTGACCTTGACCGACTCTCTGGGAAGCACTGGCGTCGGCGGAGACTAGCTTGCGGGTCTAAAGCGCACAGCAAATCAACCACTCACAGAGCCTGTGCGGATGGTAAGTGTGTTTTTGCTGAAGAGAATGGGCGATGGTGGCGGACGAATATAAAGCTTGTATCCGAAATGATGCAGCGCGCGAGGGGCCGCATAGATACTTATGAAAGTGGCATAGATATAAGAGCATGTATGCAGTGCTCGATCACAACCCTCATATTCCCGGACACTATTACTCACGCGTATCACCACCAACCACTACTTTCAGGCGCATATTCACGGCAACGCTGAGAACAATTCTGCATTAAGTTCTCATTGACTATCGTTGGTGTGTTCATAGTTCGTTGTTCTGGGAACTCTCTCGCGTTAGACCAGGTGTGGAAGACTGAGAGCTCTAGAGTCTAGTTGGCAAGTTGCAAAAGTCTGTGAAAGTGGTGCAGTGACTGCAGTCGCTCAAATATGAGAGCCATTAAAGGTGAGCGCAAGCATTCGGCCTTTTCGAAGTAATTCACCATGCGCAGGAGTACTTTTAACTTGGTTTGCAGTCATTTTGTCTTTCAAACGATAGACCGATCGTTGGCACTTACTCAGTGACTCCGCTGTCAAGCAATACTGCTCACAATGAACGAGAAGGATCCTTTCGTC
>NW_024538477.1:0-5290 GCF_016628075.1 Suillus paluster
CCACAGGTAGAAGCAAGGGGCAGCAAAGGTAGGAAGACATGGGTCAAGGTCCCACTTGCCAGCATGAGTCGACATGCCTACAGGTCCATGCCTAACTCTCCCCTGGAATCACCGACACTTGAACCTGTTCAGGCCCCACCTCCTTGGGAAGACTTTCCTGAAGATACTTACGAGCAAGACCAAGGGTCATTTGAGCCCTTGCAACTCCCAAAAACAATGGCAAGTTCATGTAAAATGTTGGAATGTCTTTCGAACAAAGCTAAGTATTAAAAAATGCAGAGTCAGAATGACTACCTCAGGCAATGGCTGCCAAGGCAGGAATCATATCTCCATCACCTCCTGGATCGAGAAGCTCCACCAGAAGATAGGAGATGTCATCTGCGATCAGGATGGGGTCTTCAAATGTCAAGATTGTCTCGGGGAGCCTCTCTATTGCACAGGCTGTTGCCGGAGTCAACATCATTGCAATCCTTTCCACTGGATCAGTCAATGGAATGGTCAATTCTTCGAGCAAAGTTGTCTGGCTCATGTTGGACTCGTCATATACCTCAGTCATGATGGCAAGCCATGTCCGGTAGTCACGGATAGGTGGGATTTGTTTGACGAAGATGAACAAGAAGACCACTTTGAACCTGAAGATTTACCATCTGTGTCAGGACCCAAGTTCCAGCCCAAGGAAAATACAATGGTCATCATTGACAAGTCAGGAGTCCATTGCCTCGAGGTTCAATGCCTGTGATTGTCCCGATGCCATGAGTCCAGACATTCAAATGTTTCGACATGGCTTTTTCCCTGCATCATTTAACAAGCCGAAGACCGTGTTCACCTTCAGAGTGCTAGATGATTTTCTGTTGGACAACCTCAAATGCAGCACCTCAGCGATGAACTATCACAGCAAGCTTTGGCGAATGACCTCAAGCGTGTTTCCCCACCTCATTCCGGTAATACCATATCTACATCATCTGAAGCACATTATATTGACAAAGCACGTTGCAAGGACCAATACAGAGAGCTCATGAGAGTCGCTTGACAGTGGAGGCAGTTAAAGTCTATGAAATGGCATGGCTTCGGGCATAGTTCCGACAACCTGAATGCCGGAGATCTTGCATTATTCTGCCTGGCATGTCCTCAGCCAGGGATTAACATATCCTTGTCAGGGGATGAATCACTTGATGAGTGAGTCTTCTTCATTACCGAATCTACATCGGCGATATTAAAAACTCCAAGCTGGAAATACACCCGGTCATTTGTGATGGACGGAAATTTCAAAGCCGAACACCTGCATCCCATCAAGCCATATGATGAAGTATGGCTCTCCAATGGGTTGGGGTTTATGGTGGGAAAGGAAAGATATCAAAAGCATCTTGAAGAGGCTGCTGACACTGGAAAAATCAAGCTGCAACAATCATCGGGCTGTCAATCAAGCAAATGCAGGTCGGCACAAGCTGGAGTCCACCAGCATCAGGGGAGTAGCCTGTGGCCGACACGGTTGCTTTGTCCCTCACTCGATGGTAGATTTCCAGAAAGGCGAAAGGCAAGCCGGACATGCTGTTCAACATTCCCGAGTTGACCATGCATCGTTTGCAGACAAATGAACATGGACTACGCACTTTGTGAGGCTGCCCAGCACAACATGGATGGGATTACAAGGGCTGTCACCTTCTATGACATCAACTGTCAATACAACAAGCACTTGCATGTTCAGGTGGATCGAGGGCCGATTTCTGACAATGGTTCCAGAATTGACTGTCATTCCCAGAATCGGGCTGTGGCACATCCATGAACATCAGGATAGCTGCTATGTCAGATATGCGTCGAATTTCATTGAAGGCATTGGTCGCATTGATGGAGAGATCATGGAGACCCTATGGGCACATCTCAACCTGATTTCTCCTGCTGCTCGGGGAATGTCTTCCCCGCATCAGAAGGAATGTCTTGATTTCCAGATGAACGATTCCAACTTTTGCAAGATGATCCGCATGAAGAGGACCCCTTTGCCGGAAATACAAGCAGGCAAAGAATGGCATTGCCGAAAGTGGAAAGGCTTTTGACAGACTTGACGAAGCTGCACCGGCCAACTTAAAGACAGACTGGTTAGCAAGTGAGAGGATCACTCAGTCCAACAGAATACAAGATCCAGGTGCGATGGATATATATGAGATTAATATCAAGAAGGGTGAGATCACTCTGTCTCAATTGAAGTCTGAATTCATTTTGAACCCAGCACCGAGCAAAACGGAGATAGAGCTTAGACTGCTGCAGGAGGGTAATGCCCGTCATGCAGCACCCTCTCGCAGATCTGTGGCAACATGGATATCAATGGGCCTGGCAATTGAAGAGGCCCAAATCGCATTGCACATCGAGGTCTGAAGAATAGGAAAAAGAACTACTGAGACTCAGAGATTAGACATCGCCCGGCAACGCGATCGTCTACAAGGCCAGATAGATGCATTCACTCAGACTGCTCTGACGCATCTGGGAGAGGGATTTGATGCAGATGACGACCCTGATGATTTGAATATAGACATTCTCGATGATCTCAATGATGACCCAGAGGATTTCATCAGGAAGTCCAATACATGGACAAACTCCCCTGAGCTCACTGTCATCCCATTGCCATCAAACCTCGGGGTAGATCAATCCAAACATTGTATGGCAGAGGATCTGATTCTGCTGGAGTTGTCGCTTTGTGAAGGACAGGCCAATGATGCCCTTCACAACCTCTGAATTCACTTGTGCAACAAGGCAATACTCTTCCGAACAACAGTCAGGCAAGCCAAATCTCAAGCATTGAAAACCCGAGCTTGGTCCCAGGTGACATCAGTGCAGCAGGCGGTGTCCCTCCATGCCAGCATATATATTGGCGATCATAATGCCCGAGGTCAGTGAAATGAGTCTCTCGCTTGGTTCTGGTCTATCAAAGTAGATTTGGGGGTCCGGATCACTCGTGGAATGAGGAATGTGAGTTCAGGCTTGCTTGACAAATGCCTGCAATCTGACCGGACCCATGTGAAGTTTACCGAGTTCATTGGATTCGGGCAAAGGCACTACAGGATCAATGGAAGGAAGAACTGATGTTGGTGGAATTGGAGATGGATTGGATGTGTAATTTCTTCTTGTGGAAATCAATGCAATGGGGCGACCGGATGAGGGAATCATTGGTGAAATGCCTTCCAGGTCATGCTTGCTACTCTGGAAGGCAATCCCAAATGTATTCATTACTGGCGCAGGATGCTCAGGCAGTGTTTCAAGACCTGCAGAGCATGTTAATAGATGCCCGAGATGAATGAATTATGAATATGTTCTGCTGATATATGATTTGATCCCAACAATTGAGTCTTGGCAAGGGGCCGGGTCAGCCCATGTCGGAGTTTGAATTATTTTATCAATCCATCAGTGGATCCCATCTGAAAAAACCGTCATTATCATTGCTAGCATCCTACTCCTGCATTGCCCATGTCTGATTTAAATTCACCTCCTGAATCCACTTTTGCACCTCCTGCATCTACTTCTGCCACTGAGGATTCCGGCAATGAATATAAACCCCCCACAATGAGTCTTGCAGATATTGCAGTTACATTGGCAATGGCTGCATCGTGCGTTCAAGCCTGTATCAGTCAATATCAGACGGAGGCTGCTGAGAACAATGTTCCTTCGGCTTGGATAATGTACTTTAAAGCCGGAATCCAATGGGAGATCACTGTAAGCCATCAGACAGATGACTGTGGTTGGCAATATGCTGAGATTGCCAACAGACTTTTGTGACACTGATTCTGCAGTACTCAGCTGCAAGGAACATAATTTCGGTTATGCCACCCCCAATCGCTCATATTCTTCACTTGTTTCCTCAGCTCACATGGAACGCAGTTCCAGACCACATCTTTTCATCCCACCTATCCGAGTTTCGTCTGGTCCGGGATCATGGAGAACCCTCCCAGATCATATCCTCCTATGATACTCCATGGTGGATGGGGGACACTACAATCCCTAACCAACCATGGCAATGGGATCAGGTAATAGATTCCTGTCACTTTCACTACCAGCATTGGCTAGTAAGCATTATACCCAACATCCTTGATAGATCACTAATCCGATCTAGAGCGGCATTGAGGACAATGGTTTCATTCTTCCAGAGCAGCTGGACAGCACCCCGGCTCCATCACTGGTGGGACTGAAGTGGATTAGGGAACACCTGGTGTCGTTGATTCAGGACCATCAGGAGGGCATCCATGATAAGATGGTGGAGATTGATATGTACACTGATACCCTAGCCCGGTTGAAGAGAGCCAGAGGGGATGATCCCTATTAAATGTTAGTGTATCAAATGTTCATGCCCTTAGACGTATGTTGTACAGATCTTTGACTCAATGTCGAGTTCCGGGTATCACGTTCTGGGTACCGGGCATCGAGCACCAAGGTTAGGAACTAACATAACTAAGGTCCGGGTGTCAAGTACCAAACACTGAACACCAAACACCGAATACCGAATACCGAATGCCGAGTATCAACATCCAGGTATCAAGTTCTGTGTATCAAGTTCCGGGTACCGGGCATCAAGGTCTGGGTGTTGAGTACTGACCACCGAACAGTACCGAGTACCAAGTACCGAGCTCCGGGTTCCAGGTTCTGGGTGTTGAGTACTGACTTCCAGGTGTGCGATCTGGGTGCCGAATGCCGAGTGCCAGGCATTGACTACCGAGCTCCGAGTTCCAGGCCTCGAGTACCGAGTACCGAGCTCTGGGTTCCGGGTTCTGGGCGTTGAGTACCAAACACCGTATACTGATTACCGACTTCTGGGTGTGTGATCCGGGTGCTGAATGCCGAGTGCCGGGCATTGACTACTGAGCTCTGAGTTCCGGGCCTCAAGTACCGAGTGCTGAGTACTGAAACCCGAAATACACATTTTGTAAATTGGACAAATCACTGTACTGAGTACCAAATACCAAGCTCCAGGTGCCGATGTCCAGGTGTTGAGTACCAAACACCATATACCAATTACTGGCTTCCAGGTGTTTAGTGCCGAATGCCGAGTTCCAGGAGTGGAGTACCGAAGTCCGGGTATCAAATGTCGAACATTTGCCTGTTTGATGCTTGATTATTGGCACTCGAACATTGGTAATTGGTATTTGACAGTGTTATGATCAGCGTTCACCAAATGGCAAAGGCTTAACACAACCACTAGGACTCGTCAAGGTAAGAGCAAGAGATGATATTGAGAGTGAACGTCTGAGTCTACACTGGGTAGGAACGAAGAGGTTAAGTCTAAAGAGAAAACTACGCTAACTACCCT
>NW_024538478.1:0-5228 GCF_016628075.1 Suillus paluster
CGGCCCACCCATCTCCATTCTGCTACCTGTCTCCATTGCACCTGCTATACCGGCCCACTTGTCTTAATTGCACCATATTTACCGGCCCACCCATCTCCATTGCACCTGCTATACCGGCCCACCCGTCTCCATTGCACCTGCTATACCGGCCCACTCGTCTCAATTGCACCCTATTCTCCGGCCCCCTCGTCTTCATTGCACCTTATGTACCGGCCCACTCGTCTCCATTGCACCTCATTTACTGGCCCACTCGTCTCCATCACACCCCAGTTCCCCGGCCCACTCGTCTATATTGCACTCCATTCCTCCAGCCCACTCATCTATCACACACTGGATTCACTACTACTATTCATAATTTCCTATATAGTACATTGCTATACTACCATCTATACTATATACACCCGGCCCATCTGTTTGCCTTGGACACTCCACCCCCTCGGCCCACTCGTCTAACACGGTACAATTATTGCCATGGGCCGGCACCAGGTGGCCCGTCTCTATTGGTACATTGTCACGCCCGGCTGCCCGTCTGAGACGGGTGAATTCACTGAAGGGGCTCAATATAGTGGCATATAAGTAGACTATATAGGGTCAAGTTGTAGCTAGGGACTGTTCAGTGGCAATTCTAATCAAAGCTGGGCAAGTGGGGGCACAGTGGCTTACAAGCCAGGGCTTATAACCTGTAAATGTTAATAGGCTGAGTTGACAATGATGATAGTGAAAAGTAACTTTGTTAGCTACATACATGCACAATACATGCAGCTGCATGATTATGTAAGCTACACTAGAGCCATCAAGATCATATTTCTAACAGTCTGTGAATGTTGAACATACATTGGTAAGTACAGTAGATCATTAGTAAAGTAGGACAGATCATAAGTAAAATGGAACCAGAAATGAAATAGGTTAACAGATCAGTAAGCAGATAAAATATACATAGCTGATAGGCCAGAAAAAAGGGGTTATTCAAATGGGGAAGGAACCAGTTGAGCAGATTCCATAAATGGAAGTGGGAGTACCAGAAACTGGAACATGATACTTACCTTTTATTTTAAACTCCAACAAATTTATGTAACAATGCCTCCAAATTCCACTGATCAAGCTGTTGCATTAACACAAACACACAAACTTACTAGTTTTGCCCACAGCATGTCCAGTTGGAACTGCATCATTTTTGATGATCCAACTTCTGGGCACTCTATGTCATGGCCACCAAATATCAATGTCACCTGATTACACCCTGCACGTCTCTTGTCACCTGTCCCTGACAGGATAATGTATTATGGCTGTAATCCTAGCCCTCCCCTTAGATCTCTGATGCATGATGTATTCCAGTCTGATGCATTGCAGTAGCCTTTTGGGAACAGTGGGAACTTTGTCCCATCACCCAGCACATAGCCTGTTTTGGTGACCTCCTTGATATCAACCTTTCCCACATTTCTTCCCAGTGTATTGCTGCCCAGCACTACACCACACCCACCCATCTACTATAGAAGTATTAGGTTATGCTAGGTACATATCACGGGACACAATAAAATTCTTTTTTTGTCCATTTTATCCTAGTACATGCTACAGACCCCTGCAAGTATAATACAGGGGAAAACATATCCAAAACACCTCCACAATTTTATTCCTTCAATGACAGGGTATTCTATCACACTAGTGATATGTTTGGGGGTAAATATGAATGTATTCTACCGCTTATTTGAGCCTCTGAAGCACCCTACATCACTAGATATAGTATGCACATTAAAAATACAAAATAGTGTTGCATTTTTTTCTTCTGATTATATAGACTTAAAATATGATACAAAGCAACACTTCAGTAGTATACACAATATATCAGGAGCACAGAATAGCAGGATCAGTCTCTGTGATGCTATATTACTACCCTTCATCAGCAAAACACTGTTTGCTGATGTCTCCTGCTGATTCAAACCCCTGGGAAATTGTTCCTGGGGCTCCAGCCTTCCAGAAATGTAGGGACTATGTTTCTAGGTGTATATAAAGTATATATACGTCATAGAAATATCATGACAGCAGCAGAATCCTCCTGTGTAGGCTAATACTTCCTCCTGCTTGCAGAGACACACATTTTTGCATTTTTGATGATTTTACTTCTTGACTGTTTTACAAATGATCTAGTAAGTGTATATACCATCAAAAGTGTGTGTATAAAGCCAATCCATGACCAGGATGAATAAGGCAGAACATTGATATCAGGGGTTTAGCTGTTATTTTGACTAATAAGGGCAAGCAAGAACAACAAGAGGTGGGCTCTCCAAAACAACAATCGGCACAGCCACTCCATTTCATGAAGACACGTCGTAATTAATGACCATCGACGTCGGCCACGCGCTGGGCAACATCTTCTCGTCAAGGTATGCATAACGTAGCATCGGGAGTACACCATCTTGGAAGCGAGGAAGATTCCCTGACTGACCAGGGCCACGACGAACATTGTCGAAAGAAAGTATGCCGCGGAGGACCTGAGCGATGATCGTCGATGCAAGATCATCTCCAAGAACCTTGAAGCAACCGTCACCACGAAGATAGCGCTTACGAGTACGAGTAGTATCCAAGATTGTTGGATTGGGGAATGCAGCCTCCTGAATGTCACGTTAGAGAGAGACACAGGACCTTGCATGATAATGACTTACGTTCTTGTTTGCTGTGGCAATATCCAAGAACAGGCGTTCACCTTGCTTAACAGTCGAAGAGTCCACGACTCCATCCTGCTTTGCGACACGGTAGACACCAGCGAAAGGTGGGTCGATTCCTGAGACAGATGTCAAAGGTGCATATCAGCCAAAACAGAACACGCACTGAGGGCCTCGATGGTATAGGCAGTCAGACTATGAAGATCTTTGGTATCCGCACTCTTAGCCGATTGTATGGTGACTAGTGAATTCTTCTCCGAATCAAGGAGCTGGTTAACGACGTTCGTCAAAGCTATGATAGTCACATTCTGAGACTTGTCTCCATGACAAGAAGCAGGAAGAACATACCAAGAGACATCTCGACAGTGGCCCCGACCAACAACGCAAGGATAGAGTTCACGACCTCTTCGGTGGAATAACCAAACTCGAACAAGCATTTGACTATCTCATGGTGGTTCTTGCCTCTACCTCCAAAGAGGTCAGATAATGTGTCAAATAGTCCAGCAAGAGGCATTTTGCTCCCCGCATAGCCAAGAGCACTCTTGATGAGGCGGGTCAGTTCTCGCACGTGGTCCTTGACTCTTTGCTTCAAAATCATATACTTCGCTGCCTCAACCTCGAGGAAGATGAATCTTGGGAGAATGTTAGTGATCACTGCAGAGGAACGGTACGTCAAGACTGACTGGTAGGTCTCCGAAAGCATGTCAAACAACTGAGACTCAGTGAAGACGCCATCAGGATGTTGCTTCGTCTTGAGAGAAATGCCAGCCTGTGATTACAATGAGTCGATATCATAGAATCATCCATCCAGCACAGACGCACAACTTCAGTGGCAGCCCAGCGCAATGGCACAACCTTCAACACATCTCGGACGATGTTGACTGCACGAGTCTTCCCGCCAATCAAAGGGAACGAGCGTTGCTCGATGAGTTCCTTGGTCTCGTTGTAGAAGTAGGTGCCAATCGTAGAGACAGCGTCTGGAGAAGGAGCAAGTGCGCTGATGAACCACTTCTGCTCTTCAGCTGCACTTTCAGATGCCGCAAAGAAGCTATTTAACCTGTTAGCACCAATCAAATCAGCAGTGTATCAAACGTACCCCTTGCCATTGATGACCTTTGCTGCCCGCTCGACGTATTCAGGCACGAATTTTTCAGCGCTGTGAAGCACCTGGCCAACCTCCACGTAATTAGTCACAGTGGTACAAGGCCCAGAAGGCTTTGGCCGTGCAAGAGAGTATCCATCGAGTTTGCCAAGTTTCTTCAAGTAACCCTCCATAGGCTCAGGGTGCATGAAAGGGAACCAAGTGTAGATGCTGTCTATAGTATAATCGTTGGGCAAGGTGCGGAGGAGGAGGCGACCAAGCGTAGAACCGAACCCGTAGCCGTCAGGGTCTCGCTGGCAGTCAGCGAAACCCCAGGCAGTCATGTTGTATGGTGTGAAGTCCTGCGTGAAGAACCGGTCACCACGAGTCAGAGCTATGGCATCCGACAGAATGGAACGAGAGATAGTGTAGCCTAGAAAACATGTAAGTCTTCGCTAGTGGCGTCTACACGGAAAGGTAATACCGGGGCAGAGTCCTGCGCCCTCCCTAAGAGGCTTGGTAGCCTCAGCCTGTAGACCAGCATACAGCTCCAAGTTGTCAATATGACCATAAAGCTTTTCGGCAGCTTCGGCGATCTCGACGTCGGGGTTCCATTCCAAGAAACTAGAGTATGCTGTACGGCCCTGAGTATCCAAGAGAGGTGTCGGAGCTGTTGACTTACTCTTCAAACCAAGGAACTTCCTGAAGTCATTGAGCGAGCAAACACCCCATGATCGGTTAGCTTCGATACCCATGATCTCATGAAGACGCATCACTGAGGGTGTACCACGAGCACCGAAGGCAGCAGCGTGTTGGGAGGTTCTAAGAGCATGCGTCAATTTAACAAAAGACAGGATGTGGTGATCACGAACGCGTTCATGATGTAATTCGCAAGTTCGGAGTCTTTGAACGCACCCGCGTTCGGACCTTCGGTCTGACGCTGGAGGCTGCAAGGGCATGTTAGTAGTAGCACCAACGGTAGTCTCGGGTTACTCACTTCCCGAACGTCCATTGATCAAGATCCGTCTTCTCGACCTGCACTTCAGCCTGATAGAAATCCTTCAAGGTAATCTCCTCAGGCTTCTTGGTAGGGAAGAGTTTCTGGAACTGTAGAGTAATCCACTCCTCATCCTCAACGGAGGTCGTTGCATGCCATCTGTACAAGCAGTTAAATTCAACACTGCAAGCATTACCGCGGCCGCGTTGGAAGATCTGGTGATCTTTGTCACGTATTTCGTCGAACGGCTCCAAACTCCAGCTTGACCCTTGTCGCACCAAGCCCAAAATGCACGAAAAGTAGTCGGAGAAAACGATCGCTGCAAACCATGCACAGTTGTTCAGGCGTGCGATCTGGAAGATTTCTTCATCTTGCTTCATGAGCTGAGCGTTGCTGAGAGAATGCTGGGCAGGATCCTTCCAGGTACCTCGTTCGTTGATCTCAAGCAACCGACGGGCAATATACTTCGGGCGAAGGGCTTGAATTAATG
>NW_024538479.1:0-5195 GCF_016628075.1 Suillus paluster
CCTATTCAGCCATACCCTATGACTTGCTCGAGTAAGTGTCATCACAAATGACTTTGGAGGCCAGCATGAATGCAGATACATACAGCCAGTCTCCTGAACATCCCCCGGCAGTGCTTCAAGTGCTGGAGGAGGACAAGAGCAGCAAATGTGACAGAGCCATGCGGTTTGGTGTGGTGCAAACCATAGGCAATGAAATGTTGCAACTTGACTTGAGAATTCAAAGATGATAGGGGATACTGAGGACAAGCAAAGAGATGAATAATAAAATATGTGCACAAATGAGAAGCCTGTTCATGTCCATAGAATGGGTTATTTGGTTTGAAGTGTTCCCTTGGAGCATGTTTTACGATGCCAGTGTCCTCACTGAAGTTCATGCAATGTGTTCATATCGTCTCACATACATCATCTAACCGGGAAGTATAATTTTCTGGCAGTGACACTGAATGCCATAATCCATCAATTATTGTTGTGATTGCCTACATGCATCCTCTAACTCATACCTACCGCTTCAGCCTGAGCTCCTGTTATAATACCTGAATTACTTCTGAGACCAACACCCAGTGACACTGAGTAGAAAGAAGTATATGTTACTGCCGGAGCCTCTTAATCTTGAACCTTGAAATGTCACCGGTGACTCCAACCTATATATATCCTAAATGGAGAGATATTTTGGGACTTCATTATCCTTTATGGTCATATGACAATGATCCGGTTGGATTATCAAATCGGTCCTTTGCTCCGGTAGGCACATGACTGTTGCTGAATGACTAACAGCAAGGCAAAATATCCTTTATAGTAATATGACACCAGAACAATGATCGGTTGTATTATAAAATCAGTCCCTTGCTCCGGTAGAACTTCACATCAGGTTGCTGAATGACTAACAGCAAGGGGATATGTCCTTTATAGTAATATGACACCAGAACAATGATCCGGTTGGATTATCAAATCGGTCCCTTGCTCCGGTAGGCACATAACTTCAAATCTGGTTGCTCCATGACTAAACAAGAGAAAATGAGCTGATGCCGACGGTTCGGAGTTGATGGAAGCACGATCCAGTGGAGTCGAGTACCTCCCAGTCATCAAGCCTAAGTGCACTCCCTGGTTCAACAATCCTTTCCGGTGGTGGTATCAATATGGCAAAGACTAAACAAACAGGAATAACATACACTCCTCCCATGAAGAAACGATTGCCTCAGCTGTATAAGCTCAAGGAGAAAACTACAGCCAGAGGATCCAGATCATCTTGGGTGAAAGACTCATGGTCTCCGAAAGCAAAGTCGGTAACATCATCGCCGATGAAATCTCCCTCAAAGCAAAAATCCGGGTCATCTCGGATGCTCCATGAAGGTCCTGACTTTGACTTTGACCAAGGTGACATCCCCCAGCCCAAATTACCGAAATCTCTGGCAAGCAGCAGTCATCCTCATTTCCAGAGTCTGGATCTGACCGGATCATACAGGGTCAGAATGCATATCTCCGGCAATGGAAGGGCAAGTTCAAAGACTATATAAACTTACTCATGGTCAGAGAAGCCCCTCCGGCAGACCGACTTTGCTCAGTGTGCAAGAAGGATGGGGTGTATAAATGCCATGGCTGTTTCAATGAGCCCCTCTTTTGCACAGACTGCTGCAGAATCCAGCATCAAAGACATCCATTCCATCGCATCAGTCAATGGACCGGATCATTTTTTCAAGAAACTTCGCTCATTAAAGTCGGCCTCCACATTCACCTCGCTCATGACGGCACTCCATGTCCCAGCAGCACAGATTACATGTCAGACGTCTTTGAATGGTCAGATACCGATGAAAATATAGACTACAACGACTATCCGGAGGGACCTTCTACCCCACTGGTCACAAATTCAGATCATCTGGCCATAACTGTAGTGGACAAGTCCGGAGTTCACTCTCTTTCCATATGGTATTGCCACTGCCCCGGTTCTCTCAACCAAGACATGCAGCTCTTCCAAGCAGGCTTGTTCCTAGCTTCTTTCACCAGACCGAAAACTGCATTTACATTCTCTGTCTTGGACGACTTTCTGCTAGACTAATCTTGAGTGCGGGACATCAGCGATGAATTACTACAGCAAAATTCGCAGACTAACCTCAAGCATCTTTCCACTGATGGTTCCGGTAAGCTAGGTGTCATTTTCTGTACTTGACCATCCTGTCATTAAAGAACAATATCTGTAGGATCGCTACAGAGAGCTCATGAGAACTTCCAGGCAGTGGCGACAATGCAAGCTTTACAAGTGGCATGGATTTGCCCACAAAGATGACCAGCCAATGGCCGGTGATCTCGCCCTATTTTGCCCTGCATGTCCGCAACCTGGGATAAACTTGGACCTGTCTACCGGTGTAGTCACCCAGCCTGACGATGCACCTTCTTGGCTCATCACCAGGTCTTTGGTCATGGATGGTAATTTTAAAGCCGAGCACATGCATCCGGTGAATGCATCCGACGAAGTATCATTGATGGATGGTCTCGCATTCATGGTCTCCGATGAAAGATACAAGAGTCATTTGTCTGTTGCTCAAGACCATGTCCAAAAGTCAGATTGCAACAATCACCGGGCGGTCAATCAAGCAAACGCCTCCCGGCAAAGGCTGGAAGCCACCGGTATAGGAGGGTGTGCATGTGCACGGCATGGATATTTTGTCCCACATTCCATGGTGGATTTTCAGAGGGGCGAAAGGTGAGTACGCATCGCATCCAGGTCACTTCAATCTCTGGGCTTACAGGTCTTACCGGGAATAATCAGGCAGATGAACATGGACTATGCGTTGAGTCAAGCACTCAACTATAAGACCGATGGAATCTCTCGAGCCATAACTTTCTATGACATAAATTGTCAGTATAACAAGTATTTGAAGGACCAGATCGCTTCCAGTATATATCTTTCCATCCCCATTGGCATGGATATCATTCCCAGAATAGGTTTGTGGCATGTACATGGCCATCAAGACAGCTGCTTTGTCTGGTATGCATCAAATTTCATCCACGGGGCTGGCAGGATAGATGGAGAGATCATGGAGACCCTCTGGGCGCCTTTGAATATCATCTCCCCATCAGCCAGGGGCATGGGAACCCTGCATCGCAAGGAGGTATTGGATTATCAGATGAATGATTGCAACTTCATGAAAATGATTCGCATCAGTAAGTCGCCCACCTCCGGATGTTCAAATATATTCCGGTCTAATACATGATACTTTCCAGGCTGATTTGCCCTGTAGCTAAGTTTCTCTGCAGAAAGTTAAAAGAGGCAATCAAGGGTGCTGCGGAGAGCAAAATTGCATTCCAAAATCTCAGTGAAACAGCTCACCCTGACATGGTCATTCTTTGGGAGGCAGAGGAGGCACTCACCCATGCGAACAGACTGGATGATCCGACAGCTATGGACATCTACGAGGTCCGGTTGGAAAAGGGTAAGTGTCCACTTCTACCGCTCCTCCGGTAGGTCTGATCACGTTCTGATTATCATCCGGCCATGTGCAGCTCCCACTAGAAAACAGCAGGAGTTGCGCCTCCTGCAGGCTCAAAATCGCCCGGAACATCCGGTCACCAACTCCCCTGGTCGCCGAGGAGCTGCCACCTGGCTCACAACCGGTCTCACCATAGAGGAATCTCAAATCTCTCTTGCTAGAGATGTGAAACGGCTGGGAAAGCATCCCACAGACATGCAATTATTGAGAGTGGCCCGACTCCAAGACAAGCTTCAAACTCACATCACAAGCTTTCTCATGGTGGCACCTACTTATCTCGGAGTTCAAGTCGATGTCAATGACCCGGATTTGCTGGTCAACAGAGTTTGTAATTCACTCCCGGATGATTATGAAGACAACTCCGATCTCAATGATGATCCAGAACCGGATATACATGATACTTCCATATTTCAACCGGAGCTCACTGTCATACCCCTGCCATCCAATATTGGTCAGGTCAGGTGCAAGGATTTAGGTCTTATGGATCTCATGAAAGAAGAAACTACCCTTCGGGAAGGCCAGGCCAATGATGCACTCCATGCCATTAGAGTTCATTTGGGAGATAAAGCCATCATATTCCGCAATACTGTCTGGTCAGCCAAGTCACAGGCCTCATCCACCAGGGCATAGACTCAAGTTCGCTTGGTGGAAACAGCAGTAAATCTCAATGCCAGTATATATTCGAAATGCAGGTTGCAACTGGCTAATCTCCCTGACCACGACCTCTTGAAGAAATACCTTCCTTTGAAGAAAGAAGACCTGAAAGCAAGCTCTGCAGTGGCCGATCCCAATGCACGTGGTCAGAGGGACATGACTCTTTCATGGTTCTGGTCCTTGGATGTTCAGGGCGACACATCAGGCAATGACTGGATGACAGAATGTGAGTGTCTGCTGTATCCGGTGGTATCAGGACGTCCGGTCTCACATATTCACTGCAATGTAAATGAGAAGCACCAGTTTTTGTCTTTGCAATCAGGCCATGTGAATGTGAAACTATTTTCTCTAACTGCTATCTCTCTGGCTATCATTCAACAGTGGTGTTTTTCCATCACTCATTTGGTTTTCCAGACATGGTCGCAATCCCACTAGACTGGGCTTTGTATCAGACCTACCTTGCCGGTGAATTGGTTCACGAGATTTTCATGTCCACAATTCATCAACGACCGGCAAAAAACATGAACCTTGGACTCTTGGATATTGACACTTGCATTGCATTAGAGCATCTTGCCAATGTGATGGCCACTGCATACTCCAATGCCAGTAGGTATGCCGGTCCATCGTCACATTCCAGCCAACTAACCACCATACAGTTCATCTCAAAATAGACATGGTCAGATACAATGATGCCCTGGACAAAGATGAATCTGGTCGAAGTGCAAAACGAGAGCAGACCCTCTTCAACAGATTCCCCCCCAAACAGGAGCATTTCTTGACAACACCAGCCGTCGTTGTCAATTCCGGAGGTAGAATCATTGTCTGGTATTTGCCTGGAGCTATGACTGCTATGATGATGGTCGGTCTTCCATTGATCTTGATTTGAATTTCAGCTCAGCCAGACATACATAACAGCAAGATTTGCATGGTGCAACGCATTCCATGAGTGATTTATTGAAGCACAGCATAACAACTGGTAGGACTGTTGAATGGAGGACCCATCAGTCTAAATTTCATCCAAGTCCGGATGGCAAGATTATGCCCAGTTGCATCAAT
>NW_024537652.1:0-167836 GCF_016628075.1 Suillus paluster
ATATGTTGTTGCACCTCATGATGAACCAAGGGCAAGTCAAAGGTGCCCAGCCAGAGTCCATTTCGAATGCGAAGAGGGGTGCAGACAGGGGGACGGTCGAGTTGGCTGCCATGTGGTGTACAAGTGCGTCGTAAGGGTTCGTTGGGTTGTCGATCCTTGTGATTGAGATTGAATTGCCTTCCCCTTGCATAGTCTTTGACCAGGGTATGCGGAGAGATGCATATTTAACACCACTGGCAGTTACTTGGTGAGTGATTGGGAAGAGCATGCGACGTGACGGGGGGTGTCGAATGAATTGAGTGATGGAATGATGAGTTCTCCGAGTCTGTAGGTGTGTGAGTTAATGGGAAGTTAATGGAAAGGAATGGTATGCAGTACCTGCAACAGGACCAAAAGGCTATGCTAGCCACGCAATAAACTGCCGAATCGAACGAGTTGGAGAGGTCAAGATGGCGGAAGAGTGTGTGCATGTGGTCCAGGGTCACGGGTGGTCTACATGGACGTTTGGACGTTTCAGGTATGACCTTCGCCAGTCCTTGCTTGGTTCTGCGAACGAGTGCGTGACCGTGCCACTGCGTGCTGTTGAGTTGGTGCCAAAAGTGAAGACCCACAAGCCAATAGTCTGTGGTTGTTTCAGCAGCGCGGCCGGCCCAAGAAGAGATGAAGGCTGCAATGATGTGTTCTGGTGCTGGAAGGTGTCGTTCCTTGGGGACAGAGATAGAGTCGCAGAACTGGTGGAACCTGAGAAGGCCCACACCATAGTTCTCTCTTGTTTTTGGTTTGACAGAGATTAAAAGTACATTGAGAAGGCGTGAGGCCATTGCAAGGGGAAGGTCATTGAGGAGACCTGAATGAAAGGATTCTGAGTGTGGTGCTGACCAGAGGCGAGCTCTGTCGCGTGCAAGAACATGTGGGCGAAAGTTGGAAGGTGCAATGATATTTGCTGGTTTGGGTTTACGGGGCTTGGGAATTCTGTGAGTAGTGGTGGGTGGCACTCCGATCTCAGGCAGCTTCTTCAAAGTGTTCCTAAGTCGGACCAAGGCTGTCACCATGTCAGCATTGGCTGACTCTGACGAAGGTTCGTCAGACATGAGGTAGGATGAAAGGGTCCAGCTCCGGAGGTAGCTGGATGAGGGGTAAATGAGTGCTCGTCGGACCCGTCTCACCATGAGAGACAGGGTCCGCTTTATTGACGAGGCAACTCGATGTAAGTGAGGTGATAGAACATGTTGGAGTCCATTGCTATGGCCTCCACACGATGGATGCAGGAGTTGACCTGGAAGTTTCTACTGTGGCCGTGCTTGAAAGCACCAATGACGC
The DNA here is from genome assembly GCF_016628075.1 of Suillus paluster. NCBI lineage: Eukaryota > Fungi > Basidiomycota > Agaricomycetes > Boletales > Suillaceae > Suillus > Suillus paluster. Next base: position 1,321 of record NW_024537652.1, read on the forward strand.
CTTGGTTATCGGAATGGATGAGGACTCAGTGATCCTTCCATCCGAACTTGAGCAGTGTGATCACAGCCAGCTTGATGACGATTGCCTCGAGCCAGCCGATATCTCAGCCTTCACCTTTCCATCCTTTGGTAATGTGCCATGTGCTCCATCTTTTGCCGAACGTAAGCCCAATACCCCAGTCTGTGGAAGCGTCGACCCAAAGGTCAATGTCTTGAGGAGGGCCTCTAGAAGTGAGGTGATGTGTGGGTGGAGGGCATGATAGCACTGAGTGCCACCATTTGAGGTCAGAAAGCACTGAAGGTGGTAGTTTCCATCTCGCAAAGTGGGTGTTGAAGGAGAACTGTGAGATGAAGCGGCAAAGGTTCAAAAGGTAAGCCCTCCCGTGGGGAATGATGAAGGCGACGTGCAATAACGTCCCATTGATGCTCATGGCCTCTTTGTGAGACATAAAGGGTGAGGACGACAAGGCTCGGAGAGTGCTCTCGAGCTTCATGAGGTACTTGAGTCATTTGGGCTTGGGTAAGGACATGGAACACTTGATGAGGTCCCAAAGGAATCCAAGGTACATAAAGATCACGTTGAAGTCCGTGCACTTGTCTGGGTGCCATGGAACGCCTAGCAGGCGCGTTGCTGTGAAGACATCTAAGAGATCGAAGAGGTATTTGTATGGTAAGGGGGGGCTGTCTGGGCTGATGACGCCGCCTGCCACGGGGAATCGAAAAATGGAGTGGTTGTCCACCCATTTCTTGATGGGGGGTAATGTCCATGCAGTGCAGTATATCAACTGTGGCGTCTGCTATGTGACCTTGAACACCACCAGTGGTTGTGAAAATTGTGATCGATCCAGAACGAACCGTCAAAACTGACTACCAAGAATCTCTTGTGCAGTGGCCAAACTGGCACTGTTCGGTATGCGGCCTCAATGTCAAGGGTTGCTGCCTGAGTGCCCAGCGGTGTGGTGGCCACCTGACAGGTGGTGAGCATACAGTGTAAAGCAAGAAAGTCGCACATGCTGCGACGCGGACTGGGGTATGAGAAGAGGTGACAGCACACTACAGTGCTTTGTGCCAAGAAAAGAGCTCAGCCAGGCGCGGTCAGGTGCCTGACTAGCAACGAAGAGGTGGGCGACACCGCACAAGGTAAAGAGCTAGTCTAGGCACATATATGCACCTAGCTTTGCAATAGGGAAAGGAAGGGGCGGGTGACACCGCGAGAAAAGAATGTGTATGAGTGCTACTCACTATTTCTGCGACTTGTGAGGCCGTGCCCAAATCTGTTGGGAAGTCGTCAGCGTTGAGGTGTTTGTTCACCGAGTAACCATCCTCTTTATTGCGGTACAATAAATCCCTGATGATACGAAATTTTCCAGGGGATCCTGCTTTTTCGATGAGGCCAAGGGGTGAAGAGACGAAAAACCCTCCCAGCTCGGCTTCTACCTGAGCCGCTGAGAAAGGTCCTGACATGTGATTGAGTAAAAATTCTTCAAGATATGAACGAATGACGTCTGGGTTGTCGAGAGCTGACTTGTGGTTGAGGGGAGTATAGGATCAAGTCAGGACAGGCATGTTGCCAGTGGGAAAGCCATGTCTAATGTTGTGCACAAGGTCAGGATAACGTGAAGTGAGGTCAAACTTACATCAGGAAAAACTATATCTCTATATAGAGGACCATCCTCTATATAGCCCCGATAGCACACCACAGCTCTATACAGTCTATGGCAAGCTATCACAGCACTATAGACCAGTATAGACATCATGAAAGTCTATATATTACCATAAAGTTTGGTAAGTGTATTTAGAAGTAAAACATTTCAACAACTATAGACCCCAGTAGACCGTGGGAACTTTTTTCGATGAAAACCAAAGTTGTAGTCCTTGTCTAGGGAAGTCTATCCATAGTCTTATGACTTCAATAGGTTAAGATCCTAGTGAGTTATAAGGAAAATACTCGAAATTGAAGGGTTCAAGAAAGCAACTTGACCATGGGAACTTTTTTCAATTAAATCAAAGTTGTAGTCCTTGTCAAGGGAAGTCTATCTATAGTCTAATGACTTCAATAGGTCAAGATCTTAGTGAGTTATAAGGAAAATACTTGGAATTGAAGGGTTCAAAAGTGTTAAGGTACACCTTATTTATGTAAGCAAAAATGCGAAAATTCACCTTATGTGTATTCAAAATCCTAATGCTAACAGTCAATTTCATTGTCTTTTTCTTACTGTCATAATCCTAGTCCTATTAACCAAAAACTCGAAAATTCACCAAGTCTTGTGTTGTGGCTTTGTTTGGCACTGCTTATGTAAGCAAAAATGCGGTCAACCAACAAGTCTTTTCCCATTCTTTCCTTCCCCCCCCACTGCCCCCTCATTAGATTATCTTCCATATTTTTCTTACAATTTTCGAGTTTTTGCCTCTCTTCTCTTCTTCTTGCTTCTCTATCCTTCTCTTGGTGTTGATGTTGTTGGTGCTGGTACTGGTGCTGGTGCTTTGAACTCTGGTAAGTCTCCCTCCATAATTTTCGCATTTTTGACTATTTGACTAATCTTTTTTCTAACCCTCTCCTTCTAGCTCTCTTCCCTCCTGCTCCTCCTCCCCCCAACTATTTTCGCATTTTTGACCATTTGGCAAGTCTTTTCTCTGACTCTCACTTCCTCCTGTCTGATCCTCTCCTTCTAGCTCCCTTCCCTCCTCTTCCCTCAAGAATTTTCGCAATTTTCACTATTTGGTAAGTCTTTCTTTTTTTTGTATTCATCTTTCCTCTCTGATTCTTCCTTCTAGTTCTCTTGCCTCTTCCTTCTAGTTCTCTTGCCTCTTCCTCCTGTAATTTTCGCATTTTTGCCTGTTTTGTAGTTATTAGTTTACATGTATTGTAGTAGTTGAAATATAATTTGGAATTTTCGCTTTTTTTTAATTTTGAGAACACTATCATGGCAACAAACAGCTATTAAGAGAAATTTTTGCTTTGTGTTTTGAGCTATAATAGCTACAATAGTTGTGGTATGTTCCACCCAGCTATAGCAACTTTAATAGAGCTATATAGCACTATACACTGGTGTAGTAAGCCTGCACAATTGGGCACTTGGCTATACGAGCTATAGGGCTATGGAGTCTGTATAGCAGTCTATAGCACTATGGGTGGCTATATAGCCTTACCACATTTTCCTGATGTATGCAACAGTCGTTCGAAGGCGTTGGCATGGTAGGGCATGACAATGCGCTGAAGGATACTATTAGCATGATTTTGCTGAAGCAGCATGTGATTTGCTGCCGCAGATGGAGCAGACATGGATAATGTCCATTCCATGCTTGCCCGGTGTGCATCTTCCGATGTTGTGGGAGATGCAGACGATCACTGAAGAGGACTTGAGCATGATCTTACCCTGCCAGACACAGACAAGGGGGGAGTTCTTGATGGTGTGGGTGAAGGTACAATTGCTGGCCTTGTGGCCGTTCCGACCGCAGAGAAGGTAAAGGGGTCCGTTGGACAAGATCTCTTTGCCCTTCCGAAAGGACTTCCCATCAGTGTTCAGTTGGGCGGTAGCGTCCGCCTTCAGTTTGGCTGAGTTCTGGTACGGGTGGTAGCGATTATTGCTGTTGGACCCTTCAAAGTGAGACATGAGCGCCATCAGCCTCTGGAGTTCCCTGTTCGCGTTGGCCGCAGCTTCGTCTGACTTGTCCCTGGAAATCTTCGTTAGTGTCTCATTCCAGCAACATTCATAAGCGGCATCAGTGAGCAAGGACTTTGTATTGAAGAAGATTCTGCGAGTCTCAATATTGAAGGCAAGGACTGCTGAAAAGTTTTCTTCAAAGTGTTTGCGTGACAAGCAGAATAGGCGATGCTTCCTGAATTTTTCTTGGATAGCACCTCCCGCAATACGGTTAAGTAGCTCCATGAAGTTTTCGTAGGCCTCGTAAAACTGTATGGGTGATGGTGAAGATTCTGGTGGGAATCCAGAGGTGTCCATTACCGACTTCTTGGGGTTGTCGGTGACGAGTCCCTTCTTCATGATGATGCACGAGGGGTCGTTGTGGATCTTCTCCATGACTTTGGCTGTTAGGAGCATGAGAGGGACGTGCAGCTTTGAGTCTGCAAGATTGATAATTACACGCGGGATTTCGAATATGTTGTTGATGGATGATACCATCTTGATTTCGTTGTCGTTGTATGCGAGTGATTTGCTTGCGATCGCGGAGCTTGTGGCTGCTGGGGCCAGATCTGTGAGGGCAGGAGTAGTAGCACCCTGTTGTCGTCCTCCCATGAGAGAGTCAAACGCAGATCGTGAATGCAGAGTCAATGCGTTAACAGCTCTGTACGCATTAATGAGAGGCATGTTGGTATCAACAGGGTCAGGGTTCGGAAGGGCACAAGATTCAGGGCATGGGAGATCCAAAAGGGACTCGTCGTCGGAAACATCACCTGATGTGGTGTCCCTGTGGTCAGCACGTTCACTGTTGCGGGCTATATGCGCGTCATTTTCGCACTGGATTAAGTCTCTCGAGGATAGGACCCCCCTAGACCTAACCCTGCCAATGCTGTCGGTGATTCTGTCTGCGTTGTTAGCCTGATTACCTGCATTCAGGTTCAGTGCAGTGGTGCTTTTTCCACCTACACCTCCCAGCAATCCAGAGTGAGACACGTTATTGGTCATGATTGATACTGAAGACGATTAGTTTTAATGATAATGCATTGATCTCTCACTTAAGATAAACTAGACAAGCGAGTGTGTAATGAAAGTGAGATGAAAGACGCGTCTATCAGAACGCATCTTAGTTACGTGATCACTCGAAATTAGTAAGCACTAGTTTGAGCTATTTGTTCTCAGGTTCACGCATAGCTCAAACTGCACTCGTCCTAATCCTCACCATACAGTAGCTACCTAAACCTTTTCATGTAGCAGTATCCCTCAACCTTTTCATGTAGTAGTGTTCCTAAATCTTTCAATGTAGTATCAGAGCTAAACCTTATCATAACTCCTAAACCTTATCATAACTCCTAAACCTTATCATAACTCCTAACTCCTAAACCTTTTCATGTAGTTTTGTCACCTAGTGCCTGTTTTTCTCTGGCAATATTTGAGTCATGTAAGCGATTTTTCATACAGTATCTTCGGTACTAACGAGACATGGTAGCTACTGTACAGTGAGGATTAGGACGAGGACACTCTGTGACAAGGTTTAGAACTTCTCCCATGTGAAGGTTTAGCTGAGCGGTGTTGGACAAATTAGGAAAGGTTTAGGGTCCATGTAGGTATCAAGATGATAGGAAGACGAGCACGGGGAGAGGTGAGCTATACAAAGAATGTATTATCTCAGTATCTGGAAGAGACTCAGTATACATGAATAGTACCTATACAAAGAATGTATTCTAAGGGTACGTTAGCTTGTTATCAAGAAAGAAAAGAACTATAGGGCTTACATCTCAGTATCTGGAAGAGACTGAGATGTTACGACACTGGTGTGCTTATTTTAACTACGGGTAAAGTAGGGATAGAGTAGAAATTAGTTTGAAACCTATTTGCATAGTCACTCAGCCAAACGACTGCTCATTGCACTCGTATCTATCACGATGTCAATCGTGTCAGTCCTCCTGTCCCGATTTGTCTGTACGCGACAGTAGGTAACTTATGAAAGGATGACCGTAAGGTCAAGTGCACAGCAACAACAACATTTTAGAATTGAGCATCCCTAAGGCAAATGAAAGTCCAGTGTTGCTGAATGCAAACAAAGCGGAGACTCAACTAAGCCGAGAGTGTGATTTCCCAATCTAGCCTGACCGTCACACTTTGCTCACGAATTGTGAATAGCATGCTGTGGGTGGATCTTGGATTTAGCATCAGCAAAACCCTAACCCTATGTGTAGCAAAGTCCCCCCATGTACAGTGCTGTATATGGGGGGACCTTAACTTAGGGTTTTGCTGATGAGTGTCCAAAAATCACTCATTTTGGGTACACTCGCACAATGTTTCATCTCGGGAAGGGTTCCCAGTGCCGATTTTAAATATTTGATTTGGTAGTCTTATTGAACATATGCTAATACTTGTTCTCCAGCTGTTCTGAATGAAATATATGTAGAGTGGTGAGCTCTGGAGTGCATTGTGCATTACCCATCGATTGTGCATTCCAGATCAGGTGATAGTACTAGTCTTGTCAAACTGAAGCTAGAAGCATTGCTTCTGGCGCGAATTTGGCTATGGACGGCTGACGTGGCGAATTTCGTCATTCAGCGAGAAATATAAATTGAATGGGGTTGGGTTTCAAAACCTCAGAGACACTCACCTTGTTTACAGTGAGTTACAGAATTGAAACGACATTGTATCCATTTCACTCAATTGACATGTTGCAGCTCTCCCTGGACTTGCAGCAGCCCTTTCGCGTACACCACACAATCAAATTTTTGTTGGTGTGTGGTTTCCTAACACTGACAACCATCACTGACATATAGCAATGCTAGGTACCATGAAGCCTATTCAGTTCACCTACCTCGCGATCCTCGCCGCTGTCGCTGGGGTGAAGGCAGCTACTCCCAATGAAGTCAATGGGGTCTGCTTAGCAGTGTGCTATTCTGAGGAACCTGAGTGTGGGGAGATGTTGATACCTGTCGAAACTAGCTCAGACCAGTGTTCTGCCGGTCAGTGAACCAAGGTCACAGTCACTGACCGGATTTCATGGGAAAGCTGGCGAAGTTTATCGATGTTCATCTGAACACGACTTTGAGGAGTTTCCTGGTCCCACTATAATGAACTATACTATATCTGGTCAATGCTAGAATCTTTGATTAGACATTATCTTTGTGCCGCTTCACATATCATTACTCACATAAACGCATGGTTTTCGTGTGTTCAGTTCAAGGGCACTCTTCAAGGCTTATAACTCGAAGATGGACTCCCCACTTTCGACACGCTAACTCGATGGCGAAGATCAGCAAGAGATCAAAGTCAAACCGAGGATGGTGGTGGGATCATTTTGTGGAGCACCCAGGTTATGCTGTCAAAGACCCAGCTTCGATGGTCAGCAGAAAGGCAAAGGTGGTGTGTGCAAGGCTCTATGAGCAACGCGTTGCACATGAGCAGGCAATAGACGAGCAGCAGGTTCATGCAGGCCAGCGAGATGCACCGAGGGATGAAGTGGTGATCGCAGGCACTTGTACGCAAGCCTGTTTTATAGCTTTCTTTTACTAACTTGGAGTACTAGTTTGGGCCAGTGGCCAGAATGATCCCCAACGCACCTGGTTAATCAGTCGGCCGACGACACTATTATGTCACTTGCGTGATTGCACATTGCACTCTGAGGATATCCGTTCGCAAGCATGGCTTGAATACCACCAATCATATTCACTGCGAAAAGGTGCCACTCGGGTCCTAACTCCAGCACATCTCAGTGCTATACCTCCAATCATTCTTGCCACCAGCCCACCAGATCTCAATATATCATCGACTATACAGTCTGCACGTCCGAGTTTTCCCGCATTGCTAATTCCTGAGGCTGACACAGCCTTGAGTTCTTCCAGTAGCCTTTACCGCGACTCTCTGTTGGTCAGTCCAAGTCCTGCCCTCTTGGAAATCTCATTACCATCCCATCCAAAGCGCCAACATCTAATCCAATCCGGTCAATACCACTCTGCTTCTGGCTCACTTCCGCCTCTCTCCCCCATAGCACTGGGCAACCAACTTAATGGCTTTGGCGACCAAGCTTGGACGACTTCAGATCAAGCTGATTGGGAAATCAGGCTTGCAAGACTCACCACAAGTGCTGGTTTACCGCTGCGGTGGGTTGAGAACCACAAATGGAAAGTATTATGCGACCATTTTCTCCCAAGAGCGAAAATTCCCTCTGCAAAAGTCTTGACGCAACGTGTCCTACCCCATGCCCTTAATATACTCAAAGGTACCGCTAAAGAAGAATGTCAAGGCGCTGACGCAACATTGCAATGCGACAGTTGGACTGGTGAAAATCACCATCACCTCCTGGGGTTTATGATGACTGCTCACCGAAAGGTAAATCTCACTGTGGAGACTGTCAATCATTTTACTAATTGTCTATTTAGCTGCACATGATTAAAGTTCACGATGCTTCGATGGACCCTCACACTGCTGAAGAACTTCTCAAGCAAATGTTAGATGCAATCAGCAGGATCGAGTCCGAGTGGGGGGCAAGTGTTATCGCTTGCACCACGGACGCGTCCAGTGAATCATGAAAAGCTCGGTGTCTGCTTCAAGAGCAGCTACCCCACATTGTTGTTCCTAATTGCTTGGCTCATCAGGTATGGCAATTTTCGTGATTCATCACACTTGCTGATTATGAATGACACAACAACAGTGGAATCTCATCGTCAGTGACCTTTTCAAGGTCAAAGACGACTACGGGATCTATGGAGACATGGCGCAAGAACTAATTACGTGGCTATGCAGCAAGACATGTGTGCTCACCAGTCTCCACGAAATACAGATGGCGACAATCGGAAAGATGCTCACAGTTCTCAGGGCAGTGCTGACGCATTGGATGTCTCATTATCTTGCCTATCGCCGCCTCCTTGAGCTTCGTCCTGCACTTGAATTGCTTGTAACGAAGCACGAAGCTCATTTGATATCAGGTGGAGATGCACGCTCACGCAGAAAGACTCAAACAGCCATTGCGACAATCAAAAACGCAACATTTTGGCATGCATTGGCACGGTACGGTTCAAAAATAAATGTAAAAATCAGAACTAATGCTCTCTGTAGATGGAAAACATTGCTGGAGCCGATTTCCCTCATGATGAATGTTCATCAGGCAAGACCCGAAAATGTTGCAATATCATTTGGTTTTCTGCACTTTTGCTACTCCAAGATCGACAACAGCACTGATCTGGCAGCTCGTACAGCTGTTCTTGCAAGTGTCGAGCGCCGCTGGGAACAGTGCGACCAGGAAGTCTTTATTGCTGCCATCATTGTGAATCCTTTCTATAAGGTTTCTCCATTCCGGAATGTACCCCTCACAATGCATGCGGGGCTTGCGACACTTTTTGCACATCTTTGGCGCCGTTTTTACAACACTAATGATATACCACTCAATCTTTATATGGACTTGGACGACTATTTGAATAGCTCCCATGACTTCGCATACATGGACAACTACAAGCTTTCACTGTTATATCACGCAGAAAAGGAGGTATGCTTCATCAAACTGATTGTTTCAAGTTCAGAAGACATTGCTAACAGTCCTCAGGGTGTTTCGGTCGATCCAATTGATATATGGACAGGACTGTCACATCCTGGTTCAGCACGTCGACCACTTCATACTATCACTCAACGTCTTCTCTCGATTTGCCCGAATTCCACCTCTTGCGAACACCCATTTAGCATGTTTGGCGCGATTCTCACAAAATGGCGCAATCGGCTCTCAACTGAGATGCTCACCCTTCTGGCAGAACTCAAGATGTATGTTCATGAGGAGCATGTACGCAATGACGTGGTCAAGAAGCAGCTTCAGTGCCGGTACTGTGACACCGAGGACACTGACAAAGCAGAGCCTACTCAAGTAGTTCATGCAGTTGGTGATGATCTATCAGGAGAAAGCAGCGAACGGGAGCCACGCAGCCTTGCTTTCGAGAGGCGAGGGATAAGCGATGTTGCTGCAGACCTTATCCGAGCTGTTCAGGAGGAGGAGGAGATTTCCGCCACAGAATCAATGCACTCAGTCCCTGTCGGTGCTGTCGGTGGTTCATTCTCCCACATTGCTATCAATGACTTACTTGACTATTCTCGTGCAGAGGAATGGCTGGGATCTTTTTATAAAGTCGCCATTTGAGGTTTAGATGCTGAGCTTGAGTTGTACGAGCTTCTTGACTTAGATGCAGAGGGAATTGACGATCCAGACTTTCCTCAAGCTGACGATGTTCTTGCCGAGTAGATTCAGAAAATTAGTGCTACCTTAGTAGTAGTAGTCGAGTACTATCCATTCTGCAATCGTTGACGCACCGTGTACTGCACTTTGAACATTCACTCCTGCTTCATCGTCCAATCAGACATGATTATCTAATATCCAAGCAGGACATCTGGCACTGCACGGGTTCAGTTCACTTGCATCCATAGGAAAGTTCGCAGCTGAACGTACGTTAACTTTGATGAACGTACAATGACCGGCAGAACACTGGCCCAGACTGCTGGACCTGCTGCAGCTTGCCTGAAGGCTCAGAATGATGTGTCTGAGTGCTAGCCATCCAGTTTATACTGATGGTGTATCAGATCTAGTTACACATTATGATTCTGAATGAACGATAAGATGAGTAAGGTTGTTGAAGAGGCCTGGTGCAACATACCACCTGGAAGGATGATTCATTGTTAGTGTTATGGCGGATGAAATGTATATAAGCTTACATTTTCTGATAGATGGTCATCAAGGCCAGCTTCTCTGAGGATAGCAGAGACATCCCACATGTATATGCACTTGTCGAAGCCGCCAGTGGCGAGTAACTTTCCATCTGCAGAAAAGGCCGCGCATTCTAACTTGTCTTCATGGTGGACAGGTGGTCCTATGGGCCGATTGGTTTCTAGGTTTCATAGTTGCACTGTCTTGTCGTGCGATACGCTTGCAAGGATGCGCTCATTGGGAGACAATGAAATGTCATAGACAACACCATTGTGCCCATTGAGAATAGCTGTTTCGGTCCAGGTAGCAGTGTCGAACTTCCTGATCAGGTCGAGTTCCCCGGAGATAAGGGTCTTCCCAGTCTGAGGTCCATGCCAGGCATAAAGCTTCAAGCCTACGTGTATCCTTATCTTCAACTTGTGTTTTGAACAGTTCACCTGTCTTGGAATCTAAGACTTTTATGTTCCCCATGGCCGCGCCCATCGCAATCATCGTACCAGGTGAGTAACAAACTGTCTGCACCCATGGTGACAGTTCATCCTCGAGTGACTCGAGTCCCTTGATTGTCAGGATGGTGTTACCGTTCTTGACGTCCCACGCTCTTGTTGTATGATCAAAGGATGCGCTCACCACTCTCCCTCCGTCTGGACTTCAGCAGATGGTCATTACTTTGTCTGTGCGCCCCGTCCATCTTTTAATGACTTTGACCGTGTCCATCCTCACTCCCGCTTACTACTTTCTTGCCGTCTGGCGACAGTGCTATGGCGCGTACTCCGTTACTTTCTTCGTCCTCTCAGGCATCCTCGACCTGTGTACCACTTTCCATGTCCCAAACTCAGAGTAAGCTATCTTCTGAACTGGTAATGATCCACGGTTTATCAGGCAGCCGTACAATGCCACTGACGTGTTCACTATGTCCTTGCATCTTTTGGTGAGGCTTTGTCGCTGATTTATCTTGCTTCGCAGAGGCTCGGGAAGACATGATTTTGGTTCGGGGACTTTACCTAATGCGCGGGGTACAATTTCAGCTTTTGCCCATCAAATGAATGTTATCACTTACTCAGAGTGACTTGATTTCATACCGAACGAATGCGTGCAGATTGACAACTGATACTGGAGTGGTAAGTTTTCCTTCAATGCAGAACTGAGTCAGGACGGAGGTCGTTGTTCAAATCCTCTATTCGTCTTCACCCTTGTGGTCACTCCACAGCTTAAACATAGGCTGTGAATATCAAGCGCTCAAGTTTTGTTTTCCCACAATATGCACAGTTTTTCTTATCTCAATTGCCATTCTCAGCAATGCATCTGGTAGTTCTACTATCACCCAAGCCTGCATTCCTGTGTTTCTTCTGGCCCAATGGGTTCCCCCAGTCTTTGTCTCTGCCCTTGTGCTACATTTCTGCTCAGAGCCGAACAGCACAGCCAGATCTGTCATCCTCCTTGCAAACATTGTTAAGGTCATTCATCGGTATCACCCAATGACTCACTATCATGCAGGAATGCGCTGCTCCGATCCTCTGCCATCTATTCCTTTCGTCAATTAGGTATATGTGCCGCACCACGAGCTTTGGGAGTGTCTCGCCATAGCATAGGGAAGACAACTTCAACTCTCGGCTGCCTAGCTGACTTCAGGAGCTCGTCAAGTTTCATCCATATCCAAGAGGGTCACTTGCTGCGCAAGAGGATCTCCTTCCCTATCCTCGCTTCTCCATGCGAAGCTGGCGGTGCATGTCTCCATGTGCATAGAGTTCCCCCTCCTAGAGTCTGTGCAACAGCCCAAATCGTCCCCCATTCAGCTCTTAGATCTATTCGACCTACTTGCGAAGGTAATACCATTGGGTAAGTTGAGTTGCGCCACCCCTTCCACCGAAAGCATCTCTACATTCTGGACGACTGGCAGTAAACATGTTTACGGAGATTGCTAGAAAAATACTTTCCTTCATCAGGCCCCAGTGTCATTTTGATGCAAGAATTCATTGCAGTTGTAGGGATGCAGTGATGCATCGAGCGCTGCAGTGAATTTTCTGTTGCAGTGATGCATTAGTGACACATCAGTAATGCACTCTGATGCATCAGTAATGCACTCTGATGCACTAGCATCAGCAATGCATCAAACCGAAAATCGGGAATCGTCCCACGGTCATACATGAATCAACAATACCGCCAGGTACTGGTCTACATCCCGCCGCCAGCTGCTCGCCGTTATACACTGCGCGCGAATCCCTCTTGCAGCCCTACAGCTGCACAATGCCCCCGGGGTCATATGTGAATCAACAATACCGCCAGGTACAGGTCCACATCCCGCCACCACCTGGTCGCTGCTATACACTGCGCACGAACCATCCCGCCGCCAGCTGCTCACCATTATATACTGCACGCAAATCCGTATTGCAGCCCTGCAGCTGCACAATGCCCCCAGGGTCGTGTATGAATCAACAATACCGCCAGGTACAGGTCCACATCCCGCCACCACCTGGTCGCCTCTATACACTGCTCACGAATCATCCTGCCGCCGACTACTCGCCGCTATGCGGTGCGCACGAATCCCTCTTACAGCCCTGCAGCTGTACACACCTGCCTGCTGTACTACCCTGCGCATATATCCCTCTTGCAGCCCCGCTTGCCACTACACCTTTGCCAATATACCCTTTCTTGACTTCACCTTCAGTATGCGAGCCAGACATCTCTGTGTATGGTCGCTCTCAGGTGTGGATCCACACTCCTTGGAAACCTTTGGATGGGCTTGGGTGGGCTAGAGACACCCAGTGGCCCATATCCATATCAATTGCAAATTCAGAATCAAAATGAGCGTCGAGGCACTTTGAAGTTTCCCTGGCACACCGACTGGATCCAACATATGTGATTTATGTACTAGTTTGCAGCCTCGAACTTCAGGGATCACTTGTAGTATGTTTGCCACGTATCTCATAGTTCGACATAGTATTCTACCTCCAGTGAATCTTGCAAGCACTCCATATACTTGGGGATTAAATGACAACACAACTATATCCATTGATCACCCACACAGAGACTATATGTACTACTTAGCGACAAATATTACTATGAACAAGAATGAAATGATTAAGTAGAGAAGCAAATTTTCGATCATGACATGAAGACATAGGCTCACGCCTTCGTTCGGTTTTTCCTGTGTCCGTTAGCATTGAGCAAGTGAGGAAGATATCGAAGACGTACTTTGCAGAAATCACACCCTCCACGGTTGAGTTAGCGGGATGCTTCATTGCCCTAGCATCCTCTGAAACAGATTGAGTTTCCTTACCAATGCTAACAAATGTCAGACCATCTGACCCAATGGTGTCAGCAATATCATTCTGCTTGGATTTGATTGGAATTCGTTTTGAGGCACGTTGAGCTACAGGATTGCCTTCATCCACAGCGGTGTGCGATGTCTCCGTTAATTTGGCGACAGGTCTTGCTTTGGGTTTGGGTTTGGGTTTGGCAGTGTTCATGGGTGCGATGATGGGGGTGGACTCCATGGCGGGATTGTGTTTGACTTTGGTAGCGGGCTTTGACTTGAATTTGTGCTTTGACTTAGCAAGACCAGCACCAGCGTGAGTGTCAGCAAGATCCTGTATGCCCTCGGTCGGAGAAGGAGGATTTGCTGCTGGAAGAATGGGCAGCTGTTGAGTGAACTGAGGAAGGGTGTCATCCTGCTCAGTTGGCGAAGGAGGATTTGCTGCTGGAAGAATGGGCAACTGTTGAGTGAACTGAGGAAGGGCGTCATCCTGCTCAGTCATGGCAGTGCTGCGCTTGGCAGATATTGGAGAGCTCAAGCAGGAGGACAGGCTACGCATCTCCCACCCCTGTGAATCAGAATTGGCACCATTCCACGTGTGCGTGTCATATTGTGTGTCAAATGAGGGCACTGATGAGCTGAATGCGGGGGAAAATAAGTTCTGCGTGGTGTTGTTGCTACCAAAATAACCCAGTGCCATAAGATCAGCATGGGAAAAAGACAACCCAAGCGCCTCGACAGTACCAGGCACACTGGATTGCAGCGTGCTAAACGAATTGGGAGGCACGGTGGCAATGTTGTCCCATGCGTGTTTGAGCGATGCATCAGGCTGGGCCTGTTTGAATGATGCATCAGGCTGGGCCTGTTTGAACGGTGCATCAGGCTGGGCCTGTACGAATGATGCATCACATTGTGCCTGTGTCTGCAAAGTGTTAGATTAAATAGGGAGAATAATGAAAAGTACTTACCTCAGAGTAGAGTGCGGATTGATTGAGTTCACCGAGTGGTGATGCATCACTGATTCCGGTCGAGGAACTTGCGAAGCCTGTTATTGATGCATCAGTTTGCATCAGGTGGCTGCAAAATGATATAAAGACCTACCTATATTATCCCAGTCGATGGAATCACCATGTTGTCCTTCGTCATTCTCTTCACCATCCTCGAATTCTTTGCCACTGTTGCATCCTTCGAGCTCCTCAGTCTGATCGCCATCTTCGACATCTGGCAGCAGTGGGTTATGCTTGTTCGGAGCTGATGGTTGAGTCTTATGGTGAGCCTATAGTGACTTGGACAACAAGGATTAGCTTACGGAATATCAACTCAGCGTATTCCTGGTATGCGGCAAGGAAAGTGTTGTCCTTGTCAGGGCATAACTGAGAAAAGTCGTTCCCAGCAGGAGTTTCTGATGGATGGCACCTTAGTAAGGTGAGCTTGGTAGTCAGATTTATGGTTTGGTGCACTTACAATAAAGTTACGATATTCCAATTCTGCCTCAGGTCCGGTCCAGCGCACATGAAGGAGACTATAAATCGAGTCTTTTTCTTGATGAGGCGTGCAAAGCGCTGGCATATGATTGGTAAATCGTCGATACCTCTATAGGCCATGTAAGTAACATCATAATCATAATCATTAACTAGTACTTACTTCACAATGGCATCAGTGTCGGTTTCGTCGTCGTCGTCGTCATCGTCAGCTTTATCGTGTAGCATGTCCTTCTTTACCTTTTTCTGCTTATTGTACTTCTCTCTCACCTCCTTCTTCACCTCGTCTGACTCATCTTCCAGGAGCTCTTTGCAAAACTTTCAGCCCAATGCCATGCGGCGACCAGCTGTAGCTACATTACCTGCCTCTTGTTCAGCCGCTACTAGAGGTTTGATCCGTTCATTGTAGACCATATCCATGTAGATTTCTTCGACAGATTTTGCGCGCGACTTCGGCAGCAGTGCGCTTTCAAATACGGAGATTTCCTTCTTGAGGCCACAATTTTTCTTGGACGCGTTTGTCCGCCAATGGAACCAGGTCTGCAATCGCTACCAGGGTTTTGGTTAGCAGTCAAAAGTTGTCAAAACATTCGACAACTCACTACTTTATGCGTTTTTTCGGCAGCAAGTTCTTCAGCTTGTTGCTCTTCTGTTAGTGGTATTTCGATGGGGATATCGGGGAAGAGGGCGGCTCGCTCAGGCCAACTTTTAAACCAATAAAGATGAGTCTTGGCCCAGAAGTGTGCGTAGTCCTTGTCCTCGCTGTGTAGTGCAATATACTCCAGCAACTGTTCATGGAGCCATTTGTATTGTTCCTTAGTAGTCCACTGAGCTGCTGGCATCTGTCATAGGATTTTAAGTCATATACCATGTTAAGAGTGTCGCTATCATACCTTTGTTTTTCTTTGCGCAATGATAGACAAGTGTGTCCCTCTACCAATGTCTATGCCCGTCCTTATATCATTCCACTGGCATCTGATCAGAGCTCATTGAAAATCAATATCGGCGAATGAAAAAGGAGGCTAATTTAGCTGGCAATGACTTACTACAGGATCCGATTGCAGGACAGTCAAAACAAAAACAGTGGTACCGGTACCAGTCTGTTCTGGCACCAGTCGGTGTCTCTGGGTGGATCAGGTAATGAGGGTACCGAACTGAGTTTAGCTAGCAAAGACTTACTACTGGGTCCGATCACAGGAAAATCAAAACACAAATGGTGGTGTCAGTGCCAGTTTGTGTGTCTAGGGCCAGTCTGTGTGTCTGGTGGATCGGGCAATCGTTCATTACAAACTGAATCAAAGTGAAGTGTGATAAGGAGTGAGTTGAGTGAGTTGATGAACATTGATCTGGTTTGATCAAGGTGAGCTCGGATGATGACATGCATGAAAGAGTGACTTCACCTGTGCGCGACATGTTGATCAGGGCATACGCTAAAAGGAAATGCATTCTGACTGGCTCTAAGCGAAGTGAAATAAGGAGCACAACACCGACCTTGTTCGATAAAAGTGAGCTCAGATGGATAGTGTGCACAGAAGAGTGGCTTTACCTTTACCTTTTGTTGACTGGGGCGTACACTGAAAGGAAATGGTCATCCAAAGAAGGAATGCGGAACGATGGTACTTACTGCCAACCAATACCAGAAAAGAGTGTTAAATCCCGCAGGTGATCTTGGTTGCGGGTGAGCTTATAGTACACTTACATAGAGCATCACAAATAAGTACAGAATCTTGCATCGGGCAAGAGACTCACTTGGATATTGAACATCGGAATTCAGCGTTTGCATGAGCCACTACTTTGCGATAAGTACATTTGTCATATTGGCCAGCTACTAGAGACTCACCTGGACGACATCAGAAGTTGGCAGATGCTGGTACCAATCCAACACAGTGCGCAAAATCATGAGTGAGGCAGCAGTAGTTATAGAGTTATTGAGTGATCAGTATAGTAGTTCCAACATGTGCACGGTTGAAGTGATTGAAGTGATTGACTTGGAGCCTAAAGCGGCAGTGCAATCGCCGAGTTACAAGTTCAACATATGAGCTAAGACTCAGCTTGTGCTTTACTCAAATCTAGCTATTATCCAGACCACCGCGCAAGTTAGAACCCCCGCAGACATACTCTGAGTATCTATCAAGCATTGAGTTGTAAATCTCCCAAAGTTAACATTGTGGCTAGTGGTGTTATTACAACTTAGTAAGTTACTCCATGCATTGCATCTGATGCCAACTGGAACATCTTTGCTTTCAGCCCAAATGACCAAGACTGGAACATGGGCACCCAAGACACCTGGTCCAGCAGTCAGTTTCTTGGCTCTGCGACTCCCAGAAATCAAAATATGTAACTGGTTTAGTTGGTACGTTTAAATTCCAGCCACCATTTTTGGCCTCTAATCTGAACCTCGGTACTGTATCCGCCAATAGATCAAGCTGTAAAATCAATATACGAAATATGGAATCCTCAGGACGTCCCTTTCGTTTTTTGACATCATCTCATCTGGCTGTGACTACCCCTCCACCAACTCCATTCTTGCATCTCTTCCCAGCATTTCACTCCACCGGCGTAATACTCAACTTTCCTCTCGCATATCTCCAATGATACAGCCATCTCCCATGCCCGCCCCATACATCAATCTATGTGATCAACAGACATTTTTGTTATTCACTGTGCGTACTGTAATCTTATCACTAAGACTACTCCTGACATCATTGTCTCGCATTAACCATAATGATGCATTGGTGATGCATCCGGTGACCCACATCTGCGATCTCCGCACTGGAAATCAAATTTCTCAATGAGTGCATCATATCACTGTTTTAAGTCTAATCAAGTTTACTAGACGCTGCTACGTTATTCAGGGTGAGTGGTCCGCCATATCATTAATGGCGGTTCATAAGGCTAACTCAAAAATCACTGCAAATACCAGTCTCCCTTGCATTGACCACCACTAATATGACATTGATGTCAATGCTCGTGACCCAGGGTGAGTAGTTCACTTTATGAATGGAAGGTGCTTCCCAGGCTAATCCAAAAACTACAGCGCATTTGAGTCCCACTCCCAGGATACCTCTCAATGAACGATCCGCTGATCCTCTTTGGATCAGTATTACTACAACACCCTACATGACCGAACCAGAGGAGTCCGTGACTGTGCACGAGGGCAGTATAGAGTTTGAGGAGGCCACGAATGCTATGGCGGACGAGTGCTTTTTATATTTATATGAAGGAATTTTCTATAACATGCCTGCCCAGCGCAATCTAAAACCCCCTTTTTATTGTGTTACTTGGGGCCGCTACATCGGTGTTTTTCCGGCATATCTCTAGTGAGTTTTCACGTTCTCATTAATATTTTTTATACTTAACACCTACCATAGGAATAGTGTAAAAATTGAACTCTGGACACCAGGCAATTATGTTGCTACCGTCTTTGTGGTTCAGTCACTTGTTCTGGGAGAACAGGAGGTTCATCGTGCCATCAGACGTAGGCTCACAGCGAGCAGGTGACACACTAGTAGGTTTGATACTATACTTCGTTTGGTAGCATTTGCTGACATCTCGTTAGGATTAGAGTTATGGTTATGCGGGTGTTGCTCAGTCTACAGTTGGGACTAGTTAGTTATGGGATGATGTTGTACTACGAGAATGCCAAGTACTAGTCATTTTGAGAACAATGCATTGACATGTTTGGGCAATAACCCTAACCCTAAATGTGCAACACTACGGTTTGGTCAATTGTGCTGTCGTGTTGGTAATCAACATTGCAACATTCAACGACGAATGTCTACAGATCCTCCTTGTGCCGGGGAATCTTCAATTCAGACTATTGTATGCACTCCGGCAACATCCGCAGCACTGAAGAAGTTACAGAAACGAAAGAAGAAACCCAAGCTCAATTTTTACTGCTCAGCCACCTTGGTGCCGCCTTCTCGCCAGCATACCCAATATGATGTTCATAAAGATGGGACCATTGGCTATACACTGAAGCATCTTCGACCTCCCAAGAACGCTAAAGCAACCATCAAGAATCTAACTCATACTGCACCGACTCTGCACGATGTGCCGTTTTCAATTCCTGAGCCATTCAATGATCTCCCGCCCGAAGTATCATTGGACTTTTTAGGTGAGGAAAGCAGAAACTGAGGAGCAGGTGTATGTACACTACATTATTCTTTGACTTTTTCCTTATCGTGCTTACCGTGATTATTTAGGATAATCCTTTGCTGATGTGGTTGAAGCACCAAGGAATATTCCTTCATGAATTCATCCGTCTCAAAGGGAGATGTGGCCAAGCTGGCGCTCAGTCTTGCTTGGAATGTAATCGTCCCAGCCTGGAGTACCGGTGTGAAGACTGCTTAGGGTCAGAGCTTTATTGCACAACTTGCATCTTGTCGGCCCATGTGCGCCACCCACTTCACCAATTGCAGGTACATTTTCATATTTGATTGGGAGAGTTGGACATGAAACTAATATAAGATATCGATGCAGAGGTGGAACGGTCAATACTTTGAGCAAACCTCACTGAAAACCCTGGGCCTTCGCATCCAGCTTGGCCACACCACTGGCCAGAAATGTCTTAATCCTCAGCGTGCATTTAACGACAATTTTGTCGTTGTCGACACCCGTGGTATCCATGAAGTGGCCCTTGACTTCTGCAATTGTGCAACAGCTGAAAGCCACGTGCAGCAGCTGCTTAGAATATCCTGGTTTCCTTCGACAACATCAGATCCAAAAATGGCCGCAACATTCTCTGTTCTTGAGCAATACCACTTACTCTCTTTCGAGTCAAAAATATCTACATATGAGTTTTATCACGCGCTCAGGCGGATGTCCGATAACACTGGCCTACTTCCTGTCAAGGTAAATTCATATTTTCAAGTACCTTTGCAGTTACTCCAGCTGCCCTACAGGATCGATACGAGTCGTTTTTGCGAATGATACGCGAGTGGCGCCACTTGAAGATGCTTAAGCATTTGGGGCAAGGTCACGAGGCTAGTGGTATAGATGGGACAGCTGAGGGTGAATGTGCCATATTGTGCCCAGCGTGCCCACACCCAGGGAAGAACCTTCCAGCGGATTGGAAAGATGCCCCTCGACAGTAAGTTTAGAGCAAGCTTCAGTCCAGAGTAGAATGATTGCTGATATAGGTACTGTTGGGTGGTTATACGGATTATTCCTCGCGATTGATGCAAATTTCCGGTTAAAACGCAAGGCTGTCTCAAATGACAATGTTGACCCAAGCCTGAGTCATGGCTGGGGTTATTTCGTGGAGGAAGATGCTTATAAAGGCTTCTTGCATGACAGTGTGGACAGCATCCAAGAGGTTAGTTAGTTTTATTTATTCTATTTGTATACTCACATCTATCTTTTGCAGAAATCAACGTGTTCAAGTCACGCCGCTGTAAACATGGCTGATACAAAATCTAACCGCGGACTCGCCGTTACTGGTTTAGGTACAATCGATTGTGCTCGCCACAACATGAAAAGGCCTAATGCAGTGGGGGATCTCCAAAAGGGTGAAAGGTAAGTCGTCATTTGCATTTCACGCAGTTGACAATCTAATGCGGGCACATAGATATATTAATATGGACTATCTATTCTTCTCGACACTTCGCCATACCGTACTCGACACTCTCAACGTATCCTATGATATCGTGTGCCAGTGGCACAAAAGATTATGGCACCGTATGAGTGCCTTTCCGTTTTCAATGCACCTCTCACATACTGTCAAGACCGTCTCATTTTTTGTGCCCAAGTTCCACCTACCCGCTCATATCGAGCAGTGCCAAACCTCCTTCTCGTTCAATTTCAAGAGCAGGGTAGGAAGGACCGACGGAGAAGCGCCAGAACGTGGCTGGGCTAATATTAACCCTGTTGCTTCAAGCACGAAAGAAATGGGTCCTGGTGCACGGCGAGACACCCTTGACGACTACTTCGGAGACTCGAACTGGAAAAAACTTGTTGGACTTGGTGCGTCTATTTTTGTCAAAATAATACATTAACTTACATTTTATCAGGTAGTACTATGCTTCGCAAGATGAAGGATGCATTGCCGGAGCGAGAGAACCATCGTGAAGCATTCGAGGACCTTGATGATGGCTTGCGAGGCGAATACGGTGCCACCCTCAAACAGTGGAGAGAACAGGTGGAGGCTTGGGAGCGTGACGCTGCACAGCCCAATCCTTTCGAACGAAAGGCAGAAAGTAAGTACGAGTTTGTGATGGTAATACTTATGTGCTCATCTTAATCCTCCGTATATCACAGGTATCACTATGGCTTCTGTACAACTGGAGCTGGCTAGGGAGGACCAGATTGACCTTCAAACAGGGACTTACCTTGCCCTACACGAGGATTGCACTCCCAGTGTATTAATCAGCACTGGCTTAGAACTCGAGGAACAACAGTGAGTGTCCCAATCATTGCTTATCGGACCTCGTTCTTACTTTGATAGACGGCGAATGAAAGCAGACAGAGCTGACCTCGGAGTCCACGCGACGGACAATCAAGAAGGAAAGATGCTTCAGCGAAGCAACACTCTCCGACGGAGGATTGACACCTGGGGGAAAATGCAGGAACTATACATGCCTGTTTCTCGCTGCACTACGTGCGAGCGAGGCCTCAGTATCTAACAATGTGGCCGCTGCACCAGAAGCCATCAAGTTGTGGCTGCCTGTCCCATATTAGCAGGACCTCTCCTTGTGACACCCGTCTCCAAGCCATTGAATGGAAGCTGCGGTATGGGCAAGCTCATGACGCCCTCCGTTCTCTACATTCGAACTTACGTGCTCTGACTGCGATCCTCAAGTATAAGGATCGGCACCTTCGTGGGCAAGGAGCGAACACACGGGCACGGAATACATTGAAAGCCGTTGAAGCAAGGATCGAGGCCGCTGCCAGCACTTACGAGCATGCACGTAAATCCCTCGTTGTTCTTGCACCACGAGTGAATCAGACCCAGTCCGGGTGGCACTCGTCACTGCGGCCTGCTAGACCGAGCTGACATCCGCTCGATGACAGACATACTATGGGGAGAATCGGAGGGAACGAGAAAGCTGTCATGGATTTGGAGTATGCGGGGAGCAGCTCCCAACGAGATGGACAATGACAATACCTTGGAAGGTAGGCGGCTCCTCATTTTTGCTTCCTAGCCAGGCTCACAGTAGATCAGACATGCGAATAGAGTGGTGCAAAGCCCGGGCACGGGCGATGCGCTGGGCAGAAGAGGTGGAATTGTTGAAGGAGGAGATGCGAAGGATTCTGCAGTTTTTTGAGTGGGATGCGCAGCGCTGGGACGAGCGGGGCCTGGGAAACGCACTACAACTTGACGATGCAGATCAACACGAGGGACAGATGGCGTATGCCAAACGTCAAGCCGTTTTACGTCGAATGCTTGCCGAGTCTTTCAAGACCAGCTGGGCTGACACCATGGCTCTGGTGGACACATTCGAAGACATGGACTTAAGCACATAAACCTTAGTTAGAATTTCGGTCACTCAATACATGTTAGCGAGAGTTGGTATCAAAATTGCATTGTTTGAACAACAAGTTATGGCGCAAAACAGCAACAGCAGGCACAAAAAAGAGCAAAGGCTCGAAATGGCAACAGCGGGCGCGAGACAATGGGCGCACAAAAGCGGGAGGAGGGCGGCATGCGGGCGCACAAAAGCAGGAGGGATGCGAGGAGGGCGGCATGCGAGAAGGCACCGAGGGCGGGTGGGATGCATGATGCATCACAGTGCATCAACCTGGAGGACTGATGCATTAGCAGACGGAGAAGGTGAGGGGATGCATCAGAACTTAACCTGGAGGACTGATGCATTAGCAGACGGAGGGGAGGATGCATCAGAAATCAACCTGGAGGACTGATGCATCAGAAAGCGGAGGGGATGCATCAGAAAGCGGAGGTGGGAGGGTGGTGGTACAATTGCACCAATGATGCATCACTGGAGTGCTACAGTTGCACTGTTTGATGCATCAATATGACACGAACCTGTCTGTTGCTAGCTCATCAGGGACGGGCAATTTCCTGCCTTTACGAAAGCATGTTATGGTCAGCCTTATTGCATGGAATACCCTGAGCGATTGTCTGAATTTAAGTGCTAGTCTGACTCCTGACAAAAATGTGTCAATGGACAAAAACAATGCTATGCTACTTTACCGCCATCTCCAGTTTTGCATGTAAAGTGCCATCCCAGTCTGCATATATGGTGTTGCTACAGGAACAAACAGTTCAAGTAGTCAAACACGTCAATGGACAAAAAAAAACGGTACGGGCATATCCTAGCGGAGGAAAAGTAAGGGAGAATGCTTACCCATTCATATATCGGCCAACTACCCAACGAGCCCCAAACTGTAGTGACAGCCTTGCTCGGTTCAATGCCCATATATGTTCGAGGCCTACGTATTAGCTAACCGGAGCAAAAGATAATCCCATAGAAATAATAAAAGGTATTGGCAAGTCTCGCTTTGAATAGGTCGGAAGAATAAACCTACCCCTCAGGTATAAGCGTGCGCGAATCCTTGAGCGATACACAGATAGGTGCCGGGATCGCACAGCCAGGCCATTATTAGAAGTACAGCGTCTGGATGCATCGCAACGCTATGCTCAGAAAGACCATACTTAACATACAAAATCTCATCCACATTCAAATAAAAGTGCAACACCCACATACGTCCTGCAGGGAAAGCATATTCATTAGCGTAAGGAAAGGGGTAAAAGCCATGGGCAAGGACCACATACCCCCGGCAACGAATTCTACGGCCAAGTCTTGTGTGATACGAAGGTGTTTCTGGAACAACTTGAAGCGGAAAGAAGCAACGAATTGGTTCTCGCCTAGCCCATCTCCTTCAGACACTTCAATCTCATCTGGGGGACAACACAAAAAAGCATCTCAAAGACCCATCCTTGGCTGCCAGTGATAGTGTATCATGAATTAATCTCCGGATATAAAGTACCATAAATTTACGATTGATGATGCGTCTCAAATTTAGTTGCGTGAACAATGCATGATCGCTAGCTATCATGCATGCAAGACGCAGGTCGAAAGTGCAGTTATATTTGGAAATGTGTTTAGTGAACGCCGAAAGAGCTTCTCGCAGGTTATTCACAATCGCCCAATACAGCGCCATGTGATCCCCAATATTGGGTTGTTACAGGAGGTCGGAAAACTCTGCTGCTGGGAGAGTAGCAGCGCACGAGTCAACGATCTGGTCGACAGAGCAAGTGGTTGGATCAGGAGATGAGACGATTTCACGAAATCGAACAGTGGTACGACATTAATGCATCGGGAAAAATTTGGATGAGAACTGAAGCGAACATACCTCCTGTAGTTCTGCCGTATCCTCCCTACCCTGTAGTACACTCTTCTCATCAGTGATACGACGTTTCTGCTTGGATCGTAGAGAAAAAAATAGATCGTTTGCCTTGGACGGAATCCCTCGAAATTTCGTCGGACGTGGGTGAAGTGTCATCGAAGGTTTTGGACTTGGCAGCCATTCCATTCTGGAGCTTCCTAGAGGGTGGCGGCGGCGAAGGACTTGGGAGTCGCTGGGCTCCGGAACTCTGCCTTTATAAAGAAGATAGGAGCCTTCCAAGCATGATATAGATCGGGAAGTAGGGGTTGGTTAGTCTCCCCTAATAGTCTGAATCGTGCGTGTGATTGGCTTGGAGTTCATCATGGAGTGCCTGATTTTGGGATGGCGAGAGGACCTGACTCAACAGTTAGGCAGACATGCTGTCTTCCGCAACCTGTTAAGTCAGGTCTCGCGCATAATCTAATGTGTCGAGTGAAAGCTTGGAATGAGACAGGTACTGGAGTGCTGACAACGATGAAAAGAGACGAGATCCAAAACGACAGTTCCAGTGCCGCATTTCACAAACAACAAAAGCACGACGTTTAAATTTACCATTCGCAACGCGCATATACACACATAAAACCAAAAATCTTCCAAGATACAAGTAAAAAAGACACGCCCCGAGGCATACGTTAAGCACAAGAACATACCAAACAATTACAAGTAGGGGTCCGAATCATCTCACTGACTGCCAAGACAAAACGATGGGAGCTTGCTACATACAATAATTATGACGCGAATGCCAATGGACAATGGACAAAGAACAAAAGATGAAGAACAAAGAACAAAGATCGTAGCATATGCATTACCACACCACGGGTCTCGCGTACATGCCGCTTGGGTAAGCGGGAGCAGCGAGAGGGACCCATGATGTCGGTGGTGGTGGTGGGGGCGCTGCGCGGGCCGGGACGTATGTGAATGGATAGCCTGGCGCATGTGGGACGGGGTAGAAGGGTCCAGGCTGCGTGTGGGGCTGTACAATGAAAGCCGCGTCTGGAAATGAGGGCGTTGCAGGGAACGACGAGCGTGCGGCGCTGCTTGGGAACAATGCTTTGACGGTGGGCGTAGGTGATGGGAGCTCCTTCCACCCGGTTCTCCCTGGCGTGACGTGGTTGTCGGGGTTGAGGGGTGGGTCTGGATCAGTGGTGTGGTCCTTCGCGGAGCCGGAACCCTTTTTATCTCCCGCGTCATTGGGTGATGCAGAGGGTCCTGATGGAAGTGGAGTGTCGGACGAAGATTTGGAATGATTACGAGGCCTTCCTTTCTTGCTGGCTACGGGAGTGGCTCTCATCTGGTCCACGATGACTCTTGTCTTGGAGGCCTTGCGCGACTGAGCATCTGACAAGAACTGCGGGAGACGCGTCGATGACAACCGTGAGGCAGGCCGAGCGGCATCAAGACGGGCTGAGCCGGGTGGTGTGACTGATGTGTAGAACCCTTGGTCGTCCTTTTTCAGGCCTGGAGGAAGGTACTGGTAGTTACCATTGATAGCTGGAAAGGCAAAGTTGACTGGGGTGGGAGACGAGCTCGAGCGTGAGCTGGAGTCGGGTGAGGGGGATACCAACGGGGACGAGAATTTGGATGGCAGGCCTGATTTGGGGGTAAAAGTTTGTGCAGAACCATTGAGAGCCTTGGGTGGAGAAAGACCACGGTCATCCAACACTGGGGAAGGCTGATGTACCTCGACGTCAGAGAATGCACTCCTTTGTGTAGGGGTGGAAGGGAGCGTATCAGAGTCGGTAGACGGTTCTGAATCGTATTCCAGTGAGGAGAGTGAAGACTGGGGACGGGAAACTAGATAGAAGGCATGAAAATGATTCGCAAGAAAAGTGAAAATCAGCAACGCACCGTCAAGGTCGGAGGTGG
Source organism: Suillus paluster (assembly GCF_016628075.1). NCBI lineage: Eukaryota > Fungi > Basidiomycota > Agaricomycetes > Boletales > Suillaceae > Suillus > Suillus paluster. Next base: position 27,615 of record NW_024537652.1, read on the forward strand.
ATATAGCCCGAGACAGCCGGATATCCCCAACTAGATCCCTAGCGAGTTCAGCCCACTGAGACCTCGCAAACTCGACCTCCTCCTCGTCGATTTCGACTGACAACTCCACCCGACTTGTAAACAACTCGTCCAAGCTAATTTCAGGCATGATAGAGTGAGTGCAACCAGAATCCAATTCGTACGACCTCAAAATCTCTTCTGCCACTTTGACGCCAATGAAATTAAGATTGAGTGACTCGGAGAGTGGCCATTCGTCGTCGGAGTTATGTGGCAAGGATGTCGGATCTTGAGATGGCCCATATGGTTTAGCTTTACAAAGAACCTTATAACGCCGTCTTGGACGGGAAGTCCTAAGTAGGGCACCATGATAATGGGGTGGCTTTGGATGGGAGACAGGTTTTGTAACACGAGAGTGTTGTGTGTCAAAGGACCAGTTGATAGATCCATACCTGATCTCCCACCAAGTAGAAGATAAAACCTCCCAAACTCCTGTGTCTTGCACTGGCTTGATGGACGCCTGCATGAAATTGAAGCCACAAAGGGAGCTTCAATCAACCTTGATCAAAAGTTAGTAGGATATAGTTGAAAATGAATGAATCGTAGACATACAAAAGAATTAACGAGCATCCGGTGAAACGCGCAGTAGAAGAAGGCAGACAAGGAGAAGTTAACCTTTGGCAAGATAATCAACGTTAAGAGGAATGATCATCGGCTTTTTTATCAACTCAAAAGCTGTTGCTAATACAATTCAACCCTCTAAATGGGGGTTAACTACTCTACACCTACTAATTGTATTAGTTTTCATATATCATCTAATACTACTAGACTGACTCACCTCCTGTAGACCAAGCTATTGCTCGTATTGGAGAACCATCGCAATTATCCAACTTCAGAGGCAACAAGCTCACAAACGGGTCCTTCAATCCAAGCACCTCTTCTATCCCCTTCAAATTCTCTGCAATCACCCCTCCCGCTCCCAGTATCACTTTGTGCACCTGACTCGTAGGAGAGCATATATCATCAGGGCTAAGCGTATCGCATCCCACAACTCTCACCCCCTTCCCCATAAGTTTCTCCGCAGCATTAAAATCCATGAACGGGTGTTGTCCATAATTCTCCTTGCCCCAGTATTGCGACCACCCAGTGCACACAAGCACAATAACCCCTTCTCGCATCTCCCCCTCCCATTTCTCCATATCCTCCCAGGTAATCATCTCCCGTTCTTTCTTCCCCCTCACATCAACGACCACCGCACGACCAACCAGTTTATTCAAGTCGTACTTGTCCACAGTTAATCCGTCCGCGATGAAATGATTGGGCGCATCAATGTGAGTCCCAGTATGAGACCCAAGCGAAATAGCAGTCACGTTCGCATTCTGTTCTGGGATAGAGGCAACTTTTCTCATCTCTAGCTTCGGGTGTCCCGGCCATATTGACATCGGGGTTTCTGTCGACGTTGTCAGCGTATGGGTGAGGTCGATCATCATCGCGGTTCAAGTTGTATCTCTCAAACTGTGGGAGCAAGGCTCTTCAGTTATGTATGGAACGGTATTACCTCTAACATTACTAATTTACGGCTTCAACACATGTTTTTTACATACGATAGTGACTATTGTGAACGTTCGGAATCGCGGATGACCGGACAGGGTGCGACCATTCGCATTCTTCTCTCCATCTTGATATATACCGATACCGAGGTGTGTCCGTTTCCTTGACATTCAGCGTGTCACAGGTGCTCTTTAGCTTCTAAGCGTTCAGCGCTCATTCCTTGCTGCCCGAGTTCCGTGCGAGTTTCATATCTTTCATTGCAAACGCACTCGGATCTGGATTGGAACATTGTGATCAGATACGGTAAGTCGCAAGAGCACTTTGGTCATGAGATCCCCTATATTTGTATTCACGACAAGAATGTACATTCATCTACTTACATTTCTCCTTCCAACCATATGCCCGTACAGGAGCCCCATCCGCACCATACAAATTGATAGGCACAAGGCTCACCCACACTTCTCCCTCTTCTCCACCCACAAGCTGCCCCAGATTCACCAGATTCTCGCATATCAAACATCCACGACCCAATAGCACATCATGCATCACAAACGCATCCTTCCCCTCCTCTCCTTCTTCATGCACTAGAACAGTCTCATCCGGACTCAGCGTATCAACACCCACAAGTCGCACACCCATTTCCGCAAGCTCCTCCGCCACATCTCTCCCAAAATAAGGGTGATCAAAGTACTGCCGCTCGCCCCAGAATCCGTCCCACCCCGTCCAGAACAACACCATATCGATCTTTCCTTCCGACCGCGGGCCAAGGGAAGCGATCGTCCCGCGATTAGTAGCCCTATCGATACTCTCTTGTACATCTCTCCACTCAATACACCCCCTCGCCCGTGCTAGGTGCCTCACATCGACGACCAAAGCACGCCCCACGAATCGCTCGAGAGCAAGCTCGTGTAACTTCTGGCCCTGAGCGAAGAAGTGGAATGGGGCATCAACGTGTGTCCCGGTATGTGTACCGAGCGAGACCGCATGCACGGTATATCCGTCAGTAGGAATACTGCAGACGCTATGCATCGCAAAAGGCGGATCACCGGGGTAGATAGTCGTCTGTGACGTGAGCGGATGCGAGAGGTCGATAAGTGATTTGGAAGGCATTTGTGAAGTTCAAGGCGATGTGGATAATAATAGACTTGGATGAATGAATGAAATTGGACATTTCACATGACCTGCCAAACAGGGGTTATTCCTAAGAGTGTCCTTTGCACGTAGATAGATGGATACACGCAGACACCGAATGATTAGTTGTTGTATTCGTAAAATCCCCGTCCACTCTTCTTTCCAAGATACTGAGCGTCTACCATACGCTCGAGCAGCACCGAAGGTCGATATTTGGAATCCGATGTACCCTTGTAGAGCGTCTGCTGAATAGAGAGGCAAGTATCAAGGCCGATACTGTCTCCCCATGAGCGACGCAAGACAAACGATGACAATGAATGCACTTACAAATCAGCTACGGAAACCGTGCATTATCATCAGAAAGACACAATTCATCGCGCTGCAGCTACGCACCAAGCTGTAACGGCCCCATAGGATGTGCCATCCCTAGCCTAAACGTCTTATCGATGTCATCACGAGTTGCGACGCCCTAGATACAACACAGGCATCAATATAACGACCAGTCGTAAACAGTGTTGGGCCGTTACCTTCTCTAAGCACATGATGGCCTACCCTGGAATTGAACACACAAAGTACGAACAAGAGACAGTAGTATTCACCTCATTAATAAATGGCATAAGCAACGCGTTCGACACGAACCCGGGCACGTCCTGCGATGTAGCGACCTCTTAAAATGGAGCATGAACGACAGAGCCAAAGCATCCCAGACAGAAAAATGAATACCTTTCCCGCACGCTTCAGCAAATGCGCGTGAGCGGTCTAGCGTATCTTGCGACGTCTGCACCGCAGATATAAGCTCCACGAGTTTCTGACATTCCTTATCAACACCCCAGTCAAAGCGCAATAAACAAGCGCATTACCATGACAGGTACAGGGTTGAAAAAATGCAGACCTTATCACAAAAACCTTCCGTCAACAATCACCACCCACACCTATCCTAAACACTCACCAACCACCCTCCCAGACGCCGCCTTCCCCACCTCCCCCGCAGCAGACGCTCCCTCAGGAATAACAGCCCCTGCAATCTTCGTAATACTAATCGAAGACGTATTAGTAGCCAAAATCGCATCCGGACGGATCTTCGCCGCAAACTCTCGGAATATAGCGCGTTTGAGATCTAGGTTCTCGGTCACGGCTTCTACGACCATGTCTGCATCTCGCATAGCTTCGAGGGTGTCTACGGTTTGGATGCGTGCACGGGCTTCGGCTGCGTCGTTGGGTTGGAGGCGGCCTTTGGATACGTCTTTGGCGAGGAGTTTGTCTATGAGGGAGAGGCCTTTGGAGGTTTGGTGTGGGGATTTGTCGTGGAGGAGGACTGGGACTTTGGCGTGGAGGGCGGATACGAAGGCGATGCCGGTGCCCATTTGACCTGCGCCGAGGACGCCTAGTTGTTTGATTCCGTGTGCGATGGACATCGTGGTTGAGAGTAGAGCAAGACCCGAAATCACGTGTAATTAAAGTTGTCACGTCACGTTCTTCATTAATATTCTGGCTATACAAAATAAATCTATCCACTTCTTTCACGCCTGGATGCTCTCGAGGACATCGAAGCTAACAGATCCAATTCCAGCTCCTCCCCTATAACTCGTCGTGCCATGAACCACACTGCACCGATGCAAAAGCTGAAATGCAACTCACTGTAGTTCACTGTCGCGACATGCCACTCACTCATTCACACATATCAAGACGACCTACCATGCCGGTGAGTCATGTGGTTAAATCCAGGACGCAAACTACTCATACTCACCCATAGAAGGTAGCCTTGCGGCACGCATTTTTTCCCAGGGCAGCAGTTTCCGATGTTGCAATATTCATGACATTCAGTTTCAGGATCACTGGCAGGTATTGATGCTGCATATATTGATGCTGTCAGAGCAGAAACAACAGCGAGGACAAAAGAGAAACGCATTGTGTGTGAGTATGTGATATGGGATCAAATAAATTTGAAGAGGACAGTAGGAAGACAGCTTGCTTTTATGTGCTAAATATTGTTCTTCAGGACGATGTAGGAAGAACTTATCCACCCTTTTGAACAGATGTTATCTGCAATGCCAGCAGATTGCCACCTAAGATCTTGAGAGCTTAGTTCATATAGACTGTTCGACCATATGCTTGTTACGTTGTGAAGTAACTATTGGCTAGTGATGTGCACGGCCCGGCCTCAGGCCGTGGGTCAGGCCAAAGGCACGCACAGCTTGACCAAAGCTTTGATAAAGTTCCTCATACGTATTCTAAGTAACTTCTTACCCAAACTTTCACTAGTTAACATGACAGTGTCCGAAACATCAACAGCAGTCATCATTTCGATCCTACCCTGGTATGCCACAAGAGCCTCCGAAAAGGTGAGTAAAATCACATCATATTACAGACAGTGTCATTATTTTTGTTCTCCCAGGTTGTTCCTCGATTGCAAGCCGCCCCAGTCGTTGAGAAGAGTTTAATAGGTCATCGATCTGCATGTCCACGGGTAGCATGGTTTCATGGCTATCCTTGTTTGGTTATGACAAGCATCCATCGCAAGGTACCGGAGAGTCGAATCCAAGTTCGGGGAGCATCTGGAAAATGGAGCTAGTACGTGATTATAAAGATCGTGAACAACCCGTTGCACGATTTGCTTGGCTGACTGTCCATGCATTTGCAGGCCCGAGTGAGTTGGCGGAAAGGATGATTAGCTAGTACCAGGTGCAAAGTACGTCGCTTTCGAGGTATTTTTCCGTCCTTGGGCGCAGCGGGCGATACCTATATCTAACAAGCGAATGGTCTATCTAGGTGAATCCTGATGGCAGCTTCGAGAATGAATTCATCATGCGCCTCTGTGTTGCCATCTCTGGGGTAGTCAGTCGGGATCGCGCTTATGGTATGTGGGTACGCATGAGCAAACGGCGCGCATCACATTCTCTCACGTTTCTTGAATTTTATCAAGGACGACTTGTGCGTATGTGCATGCTAGACTACTACTGCAGTTACTAATCACCGCAATACTTGATGTTGCAGTCCTAGTTAACGACTGTTTGCTTCCCTCGTGCTGTAGATGACATCCATTGGGAAATATTGGATGTCATTTTCAGGGTGAGGGCGTAACACGCATCTGTTGGTCCTATTGTCTTATAAAGGCGGACTTCTCCTATACAACGCTCCACAATGGATGCCAAATCCGAAGTCTTCGATGATACTAACTGACTGCCCTCGTACGACGAAACCTCGAGGCCTGTTTGTAAAGAGGAACTTCGAACCACAGTTCTATCTCGCATTCGTGATAATATCTCCTCACCTGATACCACCCCTTCCTCTATCGCCCCCATTCTCGATTCCTGCGCTGCTGTTCTCCCAGCAGAATTCACCAACGTCCTGCAACAGCGCACATTGAGGATTACACTGCGCTGTATTGGGCGATTGTAAATCACCGACGAGAAGCCCTTTGAGCATTTATTAACTTCATTTCCCGCATCTCGTAGGTCTGCACTTACGACTTACGCCTTGCGTGCGTGACAGTTAACGACCGCGCATTGTTTATGGAGTTGAAATTGGGAAGAAAAATCAATCGTGAGTGCATGGTCCTCAATGCTACGAGAGTGTGTTGATTAATTCATTGTGTACTAGCAGGCAAGGATAAGTCTTGTTTTCCGTGCAAGGAATCTGCTGAACCAGACCTCGAAATTTCGTCATACGAGGGTAGCGCCATAGGCGGCCCATCAGTGAACTGATGAGCCGCAGATAAAATCTTATATGACGATATATCGTCATATATAGAACTTCTTTCCTTTAATTGGAATATAAAGTCATGTAAAACGCCGTAATCGACGTAAAGTACCCTGGGTAGACTCCCAAGTTCTCTGATGAGTATCATCAAAGGCTCTGGACCTTGCAGCCATTGCTTTCTAGAGAGCGAGGGCAAAGGAGACAACGAAGTTCAAGATCTAACAAGAAATAAAGAGATAGGGGCCTACCAACAAATCAAACACGTGTTCCAATCGTCTTCAATATGCAACAGGTCTGTTTCAACTCACGGCGCACATACTCATCGATTTAAGTTGAGTATAGGATCTACCCTGGAAAGTCTGGAACAGATCTCACACGCCCAGGACAATCTGTAGCTTCAATACATACATACTTCCTTTGCTCGTGTGACGTTGCTTTGGTTATAGTAGTGTACACTGGAATTTACTGGTTCGCCATCACAAAGACCTACAAGGATATGATTGACATCTCCAAATCATGAGTATTGAGCCTTGATAACATCCGCTAACTTCTCCGCTGTCGCAATAACCGCACCAGTCTGGATCTTCATCAGCTTCCACAAAGAGCTTTCAAAGCTTGCATCACCTACCGGGTGTCCTGAAACCAACTTGGGGAAAACACTTGCATCGCATACCCGGAGACCCTGAGTGCCCTTGACACGCAAGTCCGAATCCACAACGCCACCAGGACCCATCGCACACGTTCCTATGGGGTGATATAGCGTCTCCACGCGGTCCCGGACAATATCAGCCAGCTCTCCGTCACTGAGAGTAGAGAAGTGGTGATCAAGTTCAGGGTGTGTGCTATGCACGTCGGTGACAGAGGTTGACATGGGCGCTGCGTGTGCAATTTTGAAGGCAGCACGGAGGCCTCGAACGAGTACATCAACGTCATGCTTGGTTTCGAGATAGCTAGCTCGCAATGAGTACACAATAGGGTTGGAGTAAATGGGGTATCCGACCTAGGGTCCATGAGCGGGTTATCCCAAGGATCAGCAGACTGGAGAATAAGTGATCCTTTGCTTGTGGGACTGGCAGTACGAATATGTTTGGTTGAGTTTTAATTAGGAGACATTGATGGCTCACCGTAATAGAGTAACGAGCATTTGATATGCATATAAAGATTTCCCGATAAGTTCGCCATATGAGCGTACTGCGGCGGTACACATGATGATCTCGATGTCGGGTGCGTCTGGGCCTGAATTGGCGTCTTCGATGTCATGGTTGTACTCCGCGGGTGGGAAGAGTACAGGATCGTCTGATCGGAAAAATGCTACAGACTCGCCGATCTATGTCGTTATTCAGCAGAGGTGAGCGAAAGGAATGCTTGACCAACGTTTGAAGCGATTGGCCCAGTGCCCCACAGTTGGTATCGCAGTAACTCACGCATGAACAAGCATGTTGTGCGCAAGTTGTAAGGCGTGAGATAGTTAAATGCTGTTCCCGTCTTTTCCTTGAACCGGATAGGGACTGCTGGGTGGTCCAGGAGGTTAGCACCGACACCGGGAGCGTCGAGCACGACCGGAACGTTGTGACGCGAAAGTTGCGCAGCTGGACCGATGCCAGAAAGCATCAATATCTGTGGAGAGTGTATGGCACCGCCGCTAAGGGGAGGTAAATCATTGCTTAAGATATATCAAACAATTGCGTACGAGACGATAACCTCCTTGGCCGCCCGTACACGAAACTTGGGTCCGACTTTGCCTACATCAGATTTGCTGGCAAACTCAACACCTGTTGCGCGTGGGATTCCGATGGATGTGTCAAAGAGAACCTTGGTGACACGGGCATAGGTGGCGACAGTCAAATTTGGACGGGCGAGGACGTCATCAGTAAGGTATGCAGCCTCAGTAGACACACGAGTGCTCTTTCTATCGATGTATGTCACTGTGCATCAGTCATTTAGCACTTGTCGATCTTCATGGTCGCCAGTGAACTCACTGATCTGTAGAAATTAACTGGTGTTAGTTGATTTTAGCGGAACCTGTGAAGGTAGACGCACCTTATTTGTCCCCTTCGTTCCTTTGGTCGTGCAGAAGTCGGCCGAGAAAGGGATGCCAATGTTCATGCTCGCCTGGACAAATGCTTTACAACCAGGCCAGATGTGAGCGCTGTATCCAATCTCGACGGGCCCATCGGCACCACGAAGGAGGGGATCAACATGTGGAAAGCGCGGGTCTGGGTTGTACTTCTCAAATTTGCGGAAATACCTGAAACGACAGAGTTGTCGGGATGAGAGTACCTATGGAGAATGAATACATACTTGCTGAACTTGTTCCACGACCAAGATTCATCACCAGCAATTTCCGCCCACTCGTCAAAATCGGACGGTGCACCGTATTGTGCCCTGAGATGGTATTAGTCAGACCACGATCAACTCACGAGAATGAATTGCGACCCACATCATAGCATTCATAGCAGAGCCTAAGGAATATTAGACTAAATTTTTACTGGGAGAAAACTGCTTACATCCTCCAAGGAGTTTGGCTAAACGAAAGGAATTAGCATGACAACTTGAGAGTCGATGAATAAGCCCTACCGCGCGGCCAATATTTTTTCTTGTTGCCTGCATGCTGCTGGGGCTCGGTATAAAGATTGTAGTCCAATCGTGTGCGGAATAATTGCAAGAATGCAGAGGGAATCCTGCTTTCAACGACATCCATAGAGCTACAAAGAACTTCAGCGTCTCCGCAGTCAAAAAACCCTCCAAAATGCTGACCTTCCGCCAGCCTCAATGAGTAGAACCCGCAGGTTCGGGTTTTCAGAGAGACGTGATGCCAGAACACATCCTGCTGTGCCTGGACAAGTTCGGGACCATAAATGATAAGATATTCTGGCTGTGGAACGAATATATCGTACCTCCTCCAACAATGATGAAGTCCCACTCGTCAAACTCAAGTCCGTTGTCATTGACTTTCCTCGCTACTTTCGCATAGTTTGTTATGAGCTTCGGTTGTTTTGTGGTGAGCTGCCTCAGGATGATCGTCAAGGTCACGACGCTGGCCGCCGCACCAAAGAAAAGCCTTGTTTGGGTGCCAGCACGGGCCTGAATGACGTTTAAAAGGCCGAGCAGCTTTTCAAATGCGTGGTTATGGATCATGATGGTTAGAAGCAATAGAAGGGATGTTGCGGGGAGTGTAGGGAGGTGTGGGGACCGGGAATATTTAAAGCTGGCTGGCTGTCACGTTCGCTGACTGTCGCTCGTCATTTAGATTTCCTATATATATATACAGAGTTTACAATGAACGAACTTCCTTTCTAATGTCAGGTGTGCAGAGTCATTGCCGTCACGACCCACGAGAAAGAATAAGTACTTGGGTGATCGTGTCCAGGACGACTCGGACGCCGCCAGGTGGAAATTAGGTGTGGAAACTTTTGAGGGCAAAAGAGTGAAAGCCGCACCTTCAGCATGCATTACCGATTCGTCAGCCTAGCCTGGTGCTGGTCCTTTGGAGAAGTACATGCCAGCAATTAATGTGTACGCGTGTTTGTCAATACTCTCAGAGATCAGTAATTTATGTAATGAACGCGTGGTCAGCTGGTTCTTTGATGGGCCAGCAGCAAAGGACCCCATGATGGGCCGACCCTAGAAGGCTCGGGCCTTTGGGACCTACGTGTGGTTGCATGAAGACCGCGGACCGTCATTGATAGTGACACTTATGCCTTTATAAAGGAACGAGTGCCTTCCTTCTATTGGTGACCCTACCTAGGGGAGACTCAGACTAACGGCGAGCCCGCCACAGGCCCTGCATGAGCCAACTCGATGTGCACTTTATTACATTGCTGTCTTCATCACTGCCACATCTAGGCGCCTAGGCCTCGGGGTCTGCGCTCAGCGCCTGCATGCCGAATATCTATCTCACCAACTCGTGTTGCCCCAGACCCACCAAGAAGGTTTGAATTCGAACTGATTCAAGTTTCAAAAGGCCAGTACTGTCACGCTGCATGTGATATGATGTGACATATCACGAGTATTATGAAACGCATACTCGGTACAGTCCTGAAGCTCCAACAAATTGAGCAGCACATTTGGTTCACTGATAAGGCGTGAAATGTTTAACTGACCTGTCGAAACCGTCGCGGAGATCTGATTAGTACTAGCTACACACAAAACTCAGGCAAGCCAACGGGCTTACAAAAACTCTGGAAAACGACCCCTTAGTAATGATACACAGGCCTAGCTCCTACGAGTAAGTTTTTGACTAAGTCCTCGTTGATGTCATCATGATGCCATCCCACAGGTAGATAAAGAAGGATTCATCGAAACCCACATCGTTCAAGTTCTATCACCCCCGTTGCATCATGCCCACATCCGAGAAGACACGCATCTTTATAACTGGTAGTACTGGTAAGTTCCCGCTCGCCATAAGTAATCTAGTTCGACGCTAACCACTAATCGCAGGTTATATTGGTGGATCTGTTCTGTCCGCACTGCTGTTCGACCCTAGATCCAATTCATTCCAGATAACTGCTCTCATTCGCTCTGCTAACAAAATTGCACCGCTCAATAGTGTCGGAGTCGAAGCTGTCTTGGGGTCCAACAGTGATTTTGAAAAGCTCACAGCACACGCTAGCGATGCGGATGTAGTCTTTTCTTGCGTCCGTTATGAGTCCAACTTCCGAGTGAAGATATAACTAATGACCCCTATGTAGGCTGACGCCGATGACCTTCATGCAATTAGAGCAATCCTCTTGGGACTGAAAAAGAGACACGAGCAGACTAACACAGTCCCCATTCTCATCCACACTGTGCGTACATTCCCTTTCCCCATCACACGCAAGAAGTGACACTGCGCCAGTCTGGAACTGGTTTGCTGATAGACAATGCCGATGGGAACTATGCTACTGACAAGATCTATTCCGACCTTGACATCCCGATGATTGAGGCGCTACCCAAGACGCAACCTCATCGTGCAGTTGACCTTGAAGTCGTTGCTGCTGGTGAACAAGGTAATGTCGACCCATCCACCTTTGTCCTACTATGTCTCATAACAAACACCTGTACGACAACGCCAACAGGTTACGTGCGGACATACATCATTTTGCCTTCGACGATATATGGCATCGCGAACACATCATTGGTCGCGCTCGGCGTTCAGAATCCGCATTCTCAGCAAATTCCTAATCTCATCAAAGCCGGTATTGACAGAAAACAGGGTGGAGTCGTCGGGAAAGGCCTGAATCTATGGCCTAACGTTCATATCAACGACATAGGGACGCTCTACACATCCGTTTTCGATGCTGCGATGAAGGGGCCAGACGCAGCAGGACATGGTCGCGAGGGCTTTTATTTCGGCGCAAATGGGGAACATCGTGTGGGCAGGATCTCCGAGATCGTGGCGGAGGCGTTGTATGAGATGAAGCTGGGCAAGAGTCCGGAGCCCACGGTCTTCACGGACGAAGAGGTGCAGAAGTACTTGGGGGTAAGTCTTCCGATGCGTACGTTATTCATGGATTGCTGAAAGAGCATTCATTGATAGGGTCGTTATCATGGATCGAACTCCCGTGTGCGCGCGGAACGTGCTAAATTGATTGGGTGGAAGCCTGTGCATACTGTCGACAGCCTTTGGGGAAGTATCAAGCCAGAGACCGAGGTCATAGTAGAGAGGCAAAACGCCTGGCTCGGGGGTTGCAGAAAGTAAAGAGTTATGGATTTAAGTCTCGCTAGTATTAGGATTGTCGAAAACATTAGTTTGCCTCGACTGGCGCACTGGCGCACGGCATTTCCGGTGTTAGGTACCGTGTGAGACTTGTTCAGCTGCGCAGCAGGATACTATTGGTGGCGATACGGATTGCTGCCAGCCAATGGTGAACCGTGGCGATAAGATACGTACGTCGTAGTACAACCGTGGCGAGTACCAAGCGCCCTCGGACGGATCCCAGTAAAGATTGTTGTAAATCGATGTTGCAACGCACCAAAGGTATTCTTGGAGACCACCCATAATATAACTCAATAAATCAATCCGTATTCGGCCTTGATAATATGATTCAGATATATAGTACAACTGCAACTATGCAGGCAAGGCTGTACCAACCACGCAACGCAACTATAATAGGGAAATACGCATTCCCACCGGATATATATCTATTGCGCTTTAGGAGGTAGCGTTGTTGAAGATGAGCAAGTTCACCGTCTGCGCGGGGAGATCAGTGAGCACGTTCGGCGTTGCGAGGTCGATAAGAGCTTTCTTGAGCGCCTTCGGGGAGATCTCAGCGGGGCCGCCAGGTATGGGCGCGTTGACGAAGATTTGGGGTGATGGCAGGAATTCGGTCATCCAGCGCGGGAGGGCAGCGTGGCACAGAGAGTAGACGGAGGCGTAAGGGCGAACGAAGTTAAGTGCGGGAGAAAGGAGGGTCGAGCTCAAGGAAGGGTTGAAGGTTGTGGAGGGGTAAATCGACAAGAGGTATGCGAGCATGCCAGCGGTATGAGGAGAAGCCATTGAGGTTCCAGAAAGGGTAGCGATGGCATCCTTGCTTCCAATGTACGTAGACAGAATGTTAAGACCTTTGGAAACAATAGCGCTGGTCAGCAGTCGGTCTTTAAACAAATGGAGAACACATACCAGGAGCGAAGATATCCACACACTCGCCGTGATTGGAGAAGTATGCACGCTCGTCGCTGAGCGTGGAGGCGCCGACGGTCACGGCATTTTCAGCTGCAGCAGGGGAGTACTTGCACGCGTCCTTGTTGTCGTTGCCTAATATAGTGGTCAGAAACAATCTTATGCAACTAACTGAAGTGACATACCGGCAGCAACGGCAAAATGAAGACCAGCGTCAACCGCGCGGTTAACAGCAATATCAAGAGAGGGTGACTTTCCACCACCAAGACTCATGTTTGCAACTGATCCTTTGTGCTTGGTCTTGCCCGTGGCAGCGTACTCAGCGCGAGCAGCTGCAAGCTTGTCTACAGCCGACTGAGCTGCCCATGCAACTCCTGAGACAACATCGGCCATGGTGCCACTACCGTTGGAACCCAACACCTTGACGGCGATAACGTTTGCCTTCTTGGCGACACCATACTTGCTGGAAGCAATGGTACCAGCACAGTGGGTACCATGGCCATTGCCATCCTCATCAACGTCATTGGCAGGGACAGTCTTGCCCCAGTAGGCGCGACCTTCAAACTGGTTGTGGGCGACATTGATACCAGTGTCGATGACATAGACGTCAACACCCTCACCACCCTCGGAGTTGTAGAGATACTTGTTGAATGTGCTGAAGCTGAGCTTGGACCGGTGGCTGACACGAGCGAGACCCTTGTGTGTGGAGTCAACCCCACTGGAAGTCACAGGAGTCAGCGGAAGCACTTACCCAAGGCGAGCCCCTCTGGGTGGCAATCTCCATGGTCCGCACGATTTGGTCCTTCTCTACGAAGTCGACCTCAGGCATCCGTCCGTACCTGCTCAATGACGTTCTCAGTGAACTCTCCAGCGTAACCTTTGACGTGTCCGTCATAAAGGTGACGGAGGCCCTCTGCAAACCCATTACCAAGGAGTGAGTCAGATGTGTGAGCCATCTGGAGAAAGTTGAGGTGGTTCTGCATCACAGCCTGAGGCATGTCGTCGCGAAGAACCACGATATACGAGTTATTGACGGTTCCATATGGATGGTCAGCAACTATTAACGGCGCAACCTTGAGTTGCGGCCGACTGGGAATATTGTAAGGATTGGTAGAAAGTGGGGTTGCGAGAACCGCAGGGGCCAACGCCGCCGCTAGTAATGACCAAGTTGCGAGATAAGACATGGCGGGCGGAATGAGAACAACTTTGGTGTTAGAACCGACTACTTAAACGGCTTGCGTGGCCTTATTTGGTAATGTTTGCATTGTGGCATAGCAGTGTGTCAGTTCTGTCTCGTTTTGGACTGTCGTGCCTCTGCTGTTGCATGTTACACTGAGGGATATCTTCTTATCTACTTCCACAGCTTCTGGAATCAGGTCAAGGACAGGGTCCGAGTTCTTTGCGTGCACGCACATGCATATCTACCGGTCTGCGTCTCCTCAACGTCGTTGCCTCATCGACCTATCAATTCGGTCCGGTTTGGTTCTGCATCTAGACTCTGAGATCCGTAACTGTGTGCCACACCCTTCCCAAGTTTGCGGGCGATTTCCACGTACGTGCACAGCCATGTTGGAGTTCCACGCGCCAGAGTACTTCTGTGTGAGTCTGCGACTTCACTGTTCGGCCTACATACAGCTTGCTCGGAACCGGGCCGAGTCGAGAAACTAAGTTCTGTCTCCAGCATATTCTCGTCTGAAATTAGCCTTGAGATCTCCTGTGCAGATCAAAAGCGGATGAGACAGGGATGCGTTTCAACGCCCTATGTTGTCTCCCGTAGGTACTAGGCAGAACCAATAGAAAGAAGATTGGACGTTCCTTCTGTATCCGCGGTAGTCAGACCCAGATCTAGGGTTAGGTTTACGTGTTTGAATTATAGGGTTCCGCATTTGTAATGCACTTTTTCGCTTCAATTTATCGGTTCCGTCACCGACGGCGACTTAAAAGTTAACACTTAGCTCGCAGCCTTTTAGGAACTTCGTCCTTCAGGTGATCAGTGCTAGCAATGAGTAGAGGTGCCAGCACGCCCACCTCGCGGTTTCACTCTTTGTCAACAACTACTTCCGTCTCATCCTTGCCAGGCATGGCTCGTGGAGAGGAACGGACACCCCTCGTGAATCAAGGCGATGTTGAAGCAGGTCGTTCGACTCACGCGCAGTACGGTTCTTCTACTTCTGGTGAGCATCTTGAGTATCCCCGAGATCTGTCCATGGAAGAAAGTCCAGATATCGAGACGCCAAAGGATACCAGCAAGCGCAACTCGAAGTTTATGAAAAGAGTTCGATACTATGTTCCGTCCACTGCGTGGATACCCGACTATTCGGCTTCTCTGTGAGTTGAAGAGTTGACAATAATATCCACACAAACTCATCTCTCTCAGCTTGGGTGGTGATCTTCTGGCTGGAGTCACTCTTGCGGCTATGCTCATTCCCCAGTCTGTCAGTTATGGAACCGCACTTGCGAAGCTAAGTCCCACCACTGGTTTGGTGCGCCTCCTCGTGTCTTTTCAATAACGTCTCCTTATGTCTACATTTCTCTTTAGTTCGCTGCTTCCATACCGCCAATCATGTATAGTCTTCTCGGAACGTCAAGACAACTCAATGTTGCTCCGGAGGCTGCGCTTTCGCTCCTCGTTGGACAAGCTGTTTCTGATTATCGTCGTGCGGATCATCATGCTCGTCCGGAAGATGCCGATGCCATCGGTATTGCAGTTTCCACTGCCATCACATTCCAGGTAACGTTCTTCTCAATTGGGCTAGAACATTGTCTCAAAAGCAGACACATGGCAAACATTTTTAGGTTGGACTGTTTGCGTCAATCCTTGGATTCTTTCGGCTTGGCTTCCTGGATGTTGTCCTCAGTCGTGCGCTCCTCCGAGGTTTCGTGACTGCAGTTGCGGTTGTCATTACGATGTGCGTGTAATCATTATAATTTAGATGACCCCCGAAGTTCTCAAGTTATATCACAGAGAACAATTAGTACCCATGTTTGGCCTCGCTGCGCTGGAGAATACGCTCAATCCCGAGTCAACCCTGGACAAAATAATTTTCCTTCTAGAATTTGTATGGACTGATTATCACAAACCGACGACGCTAGTCAGCTTCGGAGCGCTGCTCGTGCTCATATTCATGAGGGCTTTCAAACGTTTTTTCAGACGTACTTGGTGGATCGAACGGCTCCCTGAAGTCCTCATCGTTGTCGTGCTGTCTACAAGTGGGTCCATTGTCACCTACTATCCGTCCTGTCTGACTGAATGTGCACAGTCATTTCTGGCCGTCTTCGTTGGGATGAAGATGGTATCGATATCCTTGGCGTGATACCTATCAATACTGGCGGTCATTTCTTTAGTTTACCGCTGAAGGATTCGATACGCTACATCAGAGGAACAACGTCGACCGCAGTGTACGTTCATAATTTGTTTCTCAAGTGCATATATTGACATCAAACAGTTTGATAACCATTATGGGTTTCTTGGATAGTACCGTTGCAGCGAAGCAGAACGCCGATCGCTTTGGCTACTCCATCAGTCCGAACCGTGAACTAGTTGCACTTGGGGCTGCTAATCTTGCTGGATCTTTGGTTCCTGGCACACTGCCAGCATTCGGCTCAATCGTGAGGTCGAAGATCAATGGTGATATCGGTGCACGCACAGCAATTGGCCTCGATTGTTACCGCCAGTATAACATTGTTGTCGACATTCTTCCTTCTCCCGTATCTGTACTTTTTGCCCAGATGCGTTTTGGCCTCGATGTACATGTCTTTCATTTGCGTTTGAGGTTTGTGCACTGACTTGTCTTTCAGCATCTGCCTCTTTGTGTTATCACTGTTCGCTGAGGTTCCCCACGACCTAATATACTACTGGAGGTATGATAGATTGTCTTGTACAGTCCTGAGGTGCTGATAACTTTGCATAAAGGATCGGAGCTTGGACTGACCTCGCTATGATGTTCCTCACTTTCGCCCTCTCTGTCATCTGGAATGTCGAGATCGGAATCGTCGTCAGTCTCATCATCTCCTTGTTGCTTGTTATCAAGCGCTCCTCGCAAACGCGAATGATTATACTGGTATGTCATTATCCATATCGTTTATAGGCGCTAAGATGGCTTTTATGTCAGGGGCGCATTCCTGGCACTGACCAATGGGGTCCCATTGCTGACACTCCAGGTGCTGAGGATGTTCCTGGCATCTTAATTATCCGTATCAGGGAGAGTTTGGACTTTGGTGCGCTCTCATACATCTTATCAAATACCGGCGAAGCTCAATTACGTACCAGCTAATACGGCACAGTTGAAAGAACGTCTTCGTAGACTGGAGTTGTATGGCCCGGAAAGAACTCACCCTTCGGAAGAGCCAAGGAGACAGCCTGCAAGCAAACTAGTATTCCACATGGCAGACGTTGAAACGTGCGATGCCTCTGCAGTGCAGATCTTCCACGAGTTGTTGGAAACGTATCAAGTGAGCTCTTACGTGACTCTGAAAACTTTATCTCATTCTCTCAGAACCGTGGTGTTGGGCTCTACATGACTCACCTCCGTTCTGGTCCTCGAAGGATGTTTGAGCGCGCCGGCATCGAGGAGCTCCTAGGGCTCCGAGGCATTCTTCGCCACCTTGGGAGAAGCCATGGCCAGCATCGGGCAGCGATGAAGGGTTCGATTTGGATATGATTGTTTGGCGATGTTTTACGACTTTTCACGACGTACCCATTGGGCGCACAGACTGCTCGGAGCATGTGGTTGATCTCGCGAGTGGATTGTACATATCCATCCAATATGCTTGCATATACCAAACATATGGTGTTTAGGAAAGTGCCTACGTTTACTTGGCGCTTGGCTCACGTTTCTATCAGTTGGATTGTCTTATCTGTGTTCCGAAATCTCATGACTCCTTGTGATCGCATCATGCATCCATGTAGATCCCCATCATCATTCAATATTCAAGTATCATGATTTGAATCTCAAAGTAAGAAATTTTAATGTACGTCAGCGGCAATATCTCGTAATCCCGACTATTAAGTAAATAAGTTTGATTAGAGTGTTTTTGCTAAGTATGTCCTCGGCCAATTAGCTTGCGCGCACGTAAACAAAATTTCCTTTCCTGTCTGATAAAATTCTTAGTAAATAAGTATGCCGTTTGCTCATTGATACCTATTGACGCCCCTCACAATGTAACCGAAACTAGTGCTAGTGTCGGTTCACTCTCGGGCCCCAATATAAAAACAATGACCTCCTTCTATCACTAAGCCTGTTCTCAAGTTCTACTTTGTTACCGTTCTTTGCTCTTACAGCGAATGCGTTCTTTCCTTCTACCAGTCCTTTCATTTACACTTGGCCTCGCCGCTAGTGCGATTGCCGACCCCATAATATCTCGTTGGCAGCTTCACGAAAAACGTTCCCATATACCCGAAGGATGGACCCGCGAGCAAACGCTCGATCCTTCTGCCTCGATTCCTTTGCGATTTGCGCTTGCCCAGCCAAATATCGAGCACATCGAAGCGCTGCTCTACGAAGTTTCGCATCCTGACTCACCCAATTACGGGAACCATTGGTCTCCAGGTCAGGTTGCAGCCAAGTTTGCGCCAAGTACCGAATCTATCGAGACCGTGCGCACATGGTTGATCGAAAGCGGTGTGGAACCCCACCGCGTAAAAATCTCACCTACGAAGGGGTGGCTCGAAGTCGCTTCTACTGTCGAAGAGGCTGAAAATCTCTTGCTTGCTGAATACCATGTTTACAATCATGAAACGGGTACAAAACATATCGGTTAGTTTCAAGTTAGATTCATGTCCATACGACCTAATTTCAAATTTCAATCACAGCCTGCGACAGTTATCATTTGCCAGAGCATGTCGGCCCGCATGTCGACTTTGTGACACCGACCATTCATTTTGATGTCAAGATCCGGAAGCGTAATCAACACAATAAAGTCTCGATCGGCCAACCTGGTCAGGGTAGCGGTCCCAAGACGAGCGGTGTAGTCCAAGACATCATCAGTCAACTCAAGGATTGTGATAAGCAGACCACGCCAATTTGCTTGAGGACGCTATATGGACTTTGGTATGAACCAGTCTCCGGTAAAAACAACAGTTACGGAATTGGTATGTGCACTATTCGTCGTGCAATTATGCGAGGGGCTGACGACCGCGAAGTGGAGTATACCCCACAGGCCTATCTTCAGTCTGATCTCGATATGTTCGCGAAGAACTTTTCAACTGGTCTCGAAGGTGTTTCTCCTACGATGGTTTCAATAGATGGAGGTACTGTTGCAAATTATTTGCCGCAGAAAGCGACTGACTAAGTAGGTTGTGTTAGGCTACCTCCAGACTACAAACATGTCTTTTGACTACAATGGGGAATCTAACCTCGACCTCCAGTATGGGATGACCCTGGTAACAAAGGGACAAGACGTCACTCTTTATCAAGTTGGAGATGCAGTTGAAGGTATGAAGATGACCGGTAGGTCCAACATGCAAGGCTGACTGCGCTGACATTTAGGTGCTTCTTTCAATAACTTCCTTGATGCCCTGGATGGAGACTATTGCACTTATGACGGCGGCGATGACCCCTCTCAGGATCTTGTTTATCCTGACACCGCCAGTGGCGGATACACAGGTAAGATTTTATATATTTTACCATATTTTAATTATATTTCGCGGCACAATGTAGGCGCTGAGGATTGCGGAACTGTCAAGCCCGCCAACGTCATTTCCACGTCCTACGGATACAATGAGGCTGACCTCTCTGCCGCCTATGCTATTCGCCAATGCAATGAGTACGCGAAACTCGGCCTCTTGGGCGTCACCGTCCTCTACAGTTCGGGAGATTGGGGCGTTGCAGGCAGTAACGGGCACTGTTTGAATCCCGATGGTAACGCAGATTATCTTGCATAGTACCATTAAACCCCGGGCTTATTTTGTTGTCGCAGGTACTCAGACCGCAGATGGTGCAATCTTCAATCCCGCCTTCCCTTCTACATGTCCATATGTCACTTCGGTGGGTGCCACTCAAGTCAGCCCCGGCCAGTCTGTATGGGCCCCCGAAAACGCGTGTGAGCAGTTCATCTACTCTGGCGGTGGATTCAGCAACTACTTTGGTATGCCCGACTATCAGAAGGGAGCGGTCGAAGGGTACCTAGCAGCTAATCCGATCTCGTATTCGAAGAATATTTACAACTCCACCGGAACGGTACGTTTCATAGCAATGTACTTAAGAACAGTCCTGATAGTTGTCGCAGTCCCGCGCATATCCCGATCTTTCTGCCAATGGAGCGAACTACGTCGTTGCTGTTGATGGTAACTTCACTCTCATCTACGGAACGTCTGCATCTACACCTGTCGTCGGTGCTATCTTGACCATGGTGAACGACGCTCGCCTCGCGCTCGGTAAATCAACGCTCGGGTTCATCAACCCTACTGTGGGTCACATCACCCCTCTGTTTTTCAAATTGCTGCTGACATTGCACACTTATGAAGATCTACTCTGTTGATTTCGCAGGGAGTTTTAAAGATGTCACCAACGGAACGAATCCGGGGTGTGGCACTGTGGGATTCAATGCGACCAAAGGTTGGGATCCTGTCACTGGCCTCGGGACGCCCTACTTTCCTTCACTGCTTGCCAAATGGTTGGCTCTCAAGTAAGCTATTTCTACGCAGAGGACTTTCAACTGTACTCGGACTCGGATTATATCCATACCCTCCCTCACTGACGTGAATGACTAATTGGAATACCTATACGGTCGATTACACATCTTATAGACTTACTTGAAGTTGTGATCGGCAATTGGGGTAAATATATCCGGGTGTGCCTCTCTAACCCTTGTATTGGACGCGACGCAGTGCTCTCTGTTTGAGGTAGGCTTGTACGACCAGTTGTTCAATCCTGGTCGAGTGATAGATTCAGTACACGTATTGATAAAAGGGGGACAGGTAAGTAACCTTTGCTTCACCATCATAGCTGTTCCTTGCCTCACTACGCCTTTGAATAACTGCGCCCCGAGACCACGGTATAGAGCGAAGAATCCGCCAGCGGTATAAATTCCTAGGAGTGACGATCGAATTGAAATGTACTGTGATGAATTGTTGGCGGAATTAGATCTACGAGAAGCTTGTACCACAGTCTTTGCGAGAAGCAGTGGGTATAACATAATGACGGCTTCGTGAGTCGTGTATTAGTACTTGTTTGACAACAGCATTGGAGACGCGACTCGCCTACAGAATTTGCAAGCGTGCCTCCTAGGAAGGAATGGCCTGGGGGCGGCGTGGCGCGTTCTTTACCCTTGAGCATCACTCGTCTATATTGCTGGAACAGATAGAGCGTGACCGCGTGACCGCGGGGTTGAGTGAGAGAATAAAATTGGATGAGAATCCTATGGCCATGACATCCCAAAAATTGCATAACCTAGACATGACAATATATAGTTATATTTTTGGTGTCGACAATGTCTGGAGTGTCAGGTCCAGGGCCCAGTATATCTTGCAAGACTAGGGAGCTGAAAAGTCCACACCTGAGTGGCACCACCTAGATTAGTAATTACCTTGTACCAACAAGGTCACTATCAGCCCATAATTGTGGTTGTACGTTCCCACTTTTTTGTAAGATTAATATAACTCGCGCGGGTCTGTAAGATACGGACTCTCTCAGTCGTGCGCGTGAAGGCAAATGTCTGTGATATTCACCTGTAAGATACGGACTCTCTACTCGAAGTAAGCAAAGGTGAATATAAGTGAAAATGTAAGTATCTCACCTCAGTCGTGCGTGCGAAGGCAAACGTCTGAGGTGACAGTCTGATTCTGTAGCTAACTAAATACCTCGCAAGCTCTTGTGCGAGTGAATTGAGTATGTGAGACTGTAACAATAAGAAAGTATGGCACTGGCCCAAGAGATCAATGGTGTTTTGTAAGTACAATAGAAAAGATGATAACAAGATCACATAGATGTGAAACGTACGTGTCACTGGACATTGTGAACGAAAATGATAAGGGAATACTGCGTCTCGGCTGCGAGCACGCTTGCTCATTTCCAACACTCCCCCTCAAGCTGCACGAAGTCCGAGTTGGGATGCAAAATGTTTGACTTTCGGTGATGGCAATGCCTTGGTAAGAGTATCGGCAATCATGTCGACGGTAGGACAGAATATGAGGCGAAGCTTCTCTTCTTTGATAACCCAATGAATAAAGTGGAAACAGATGTCAATATGTTTGGTGCAAGTGTGATACTGGTGATCCTTAGTTAAAGCGATTGCTGATTGGTTGTCTGAAAAGAGGGTGATGGGTTTGGTGAATGGTTCGACAAGCTGTCTGATGAAAGTGCGCAACCATAACACTTCCTTGGTGGCGTGTGTTGCTGTGACATACTTGCTCTCGGTAGTGGACAACGACACGATTTCCTGGCGTTTTGATGACCAGGAAACGGCTCCCCCGTCAATTAGGAAGGCATACCCTGACACTGTGCGTCTATCCTCTGCCATGCTACCATCTGCATCCGCATACCCTGTCAACTTGCTTTCAACACCTCCATAGGTCAATTTCAGATCCGTCGTTCCAAACAAGTACCGATAGATGCAACACACGGCATCCCAGTGTGGTTGCCCTGGATTGCTTGAGAAGCGCGACACAGTTGCTACTGTGTAGGATATGTCAGGTCTAGTGCCAAGAGAAGTGTACATCAATGATCCAACAGCTTCGTGATATGGGACATGACACATTGCTGCGTATTCTGCTCCTGTTGATGGCGACTGACCAGAATGGAGTTTCATGGCAGGTTCCATAGGGTTTGAGATGGGTTTCAAGTCCTGAAAGTTGAAGTGGCGGATGATGGATTCAAGGTAGGACTTTTGGGATAAGGATAATGTGTGACAGTCGTGGTTGTGTGAGACTTCTATACCAAGCAGCCAGTGAAGCTCTCTGAGATCGGTAATCTCGACGTGCATACAGATCTTGTCTTTGAGTTTGATGATGGCGTCGATTGATGATATGGCAATGGTGCAGTTGTCAACATGAACAACAATGATGACTAACTCACTTCCAGATCGTGAGAAAAAGACTGCTTGGTCAACATCGCACTGAGTGAAGCCAAGATTCTCCACCAATATCTCGACCAGCTTTTGATACCATTGGTGTCCGCTTTGCTTTAGTCCATACAGCGTTTTCTGCAGATGACATACTTGCTTTGGACGGTCTTTCGACTCGAAGCCAGGAGGCTGGCGCATGTAAATGACTTCTTCGTCAGCAAGTTCTCCATTTAGATAAGTGCCCTTGATGTCTATCTGATGGATCTCCATGTCTAGTCGAGCTGCGAGTGCAAGAACAGTTCTGATGGATGTGAGGGTTGCAACAGGTGCGTATGTGTCAAAATAATCTACCCCTGGGACTTGGGAATAACCTTGAGTCACTAGTCGAGCTTTGTGTTGCACAACATTTCCTGCTGCATCCTTTTTAGCACAGAAGACCCACTTGGAGCCTACGATGTTAGCACCCGGAGGCAGATCGACAAGCTTCCAGGTTCCTGCAGTCTGCAGTGTGGCTAGCTCCTCACGGATTCCAGCTTCCCATTGGGGCCAGTCTGGTTGGTGCTTCGCCTCAGCCAGAGTGGTAGGTTCTAGGGCTTCTGTGTCAGACATGAACTCACTCAAGGCTAATGCTAGTTTGGCAAGGTTGTCTTCTGCTTCAAGAATCGCCATCAGCTTTTCAGCTGCAGTATCTGCTTTGGATGTGGCTTCTTCCGGAATAACTTCTTTTGTGGGCAGACAGATACCTTTGGGAATGGGTGCTTTTGCATCTATGATGTCTTGAACGCATTGGCTAGGCTTCCGGACTCGCTTGGCGACCATGTCAAGCACGGGTGATGCTGATAGAACCGGAATCTTAGAATGGGGAATGGTGGCTGGGGCTTTGGGAGTGGTTACTGATGGGGTAATGATGGGAGGTGAGTATGGTTGTGACAATATCATTGCGTTTGGTCCCTGATCCTCTTCCTCCCCCTCGCAAGGTGTCGTCGTAACCTCAGAGGGGTCCCAGTAAACGTTACATTTGACAGTTACTGACCGTTTCGCAGGCCAGTAGACCCTGCTCCCATTTGCGCTCATGTTGTCAATACCGACCCAGTGGCCTTCCTCGACATGCCCCTCAAGTTTCGTTCCCAATTCCACATGCACCTACACCTTTGAGCCCCAGGGACGAA
The DNA here is from genome assembly GCF_016628075.1 of Suillus paluster. Taxonomy (NCBI): domain Eukaryota; kingdom Fungi; phylum Basidiomycota; class Agaricomycetes; order Boletales; family Suillaceae; genus Suillus; species Suillus paluster. The sequence goes on from NW_024537652.1 coordinate 51,765, forward strand.
TGTTCTGCAAATCTGGCTTCTTGCCAGTGGCGACTTCAAGGGGGGTGGCACCGTCTAAAGCCTTAGTGGGTGTTCTGTTCTTCAACCACACTGCATGTCTAACGGCTTCTCCCCAAAGGAAACGTGGCAGCCCGCTGTCATGTAATGCAGCTTGTACCTTCTCAAGTAAGGTGCGATTGAGGTGTTCTGCCACCCCGTTGTGCTGGGGAGTATCGTGCACGGTAAGCTTCTGTTCAGTTCCGACTGCTTTGAGGTGTAGGGTGAATTCTTTTCCAAGGTATTCGCCTCCTTGGTCGGAATGCAGGACTTTAATGTGGGCACCTTGTTGAGTCTTGCACCAGGCTTCAAAGTCTTTGTAAGTGCCAAAAGCCTCGCTCTTCTGATGTAGAAGATGCAGATAGGTAAGTCTGGTTTTGTCGTCCGTGAAACTGATGTAATAACGACGACCACCCAAAGTAGGGACGGGCGCTGGGCCCCACAAGTCTGTGTGGATTTCTTCTGCGAAATCTTTAGCACGTTCCCCTTCCCTTGCTTTGAGGACAGGTTTCCTTGTCGCCTTTGTGTATACACAAGACTCGCAAAAAGTGGATTCGCCGGACAACAAGTCCACCTTTATTCCTGTGACCATACCATTTTCAGCCAGGTGTCGTGCTACGGCTGGTGAGATATGTCCCATTCTTCTGTGAAGCTCCATGACCGTGATAGTTTCTGTTGCAGAGTTTGCGCTTTCTGCGTCATGAATGACGCGATACAACCCCCTTTGGCTTTTGGGGATCTGTCCAATGACGTCTTCGGTGGGATCACGGATGGTACACGTCCCGTTGGCAAAAGTCGCAGAATATCCTAGTTCATCAAGACAACCAATGGACACAAGGGTATACCCTACTTCTGGTGAATAGAGCACTTCGGTGAGACGAAGCTGCAATACGTTGATACCGTTGGGAACTTCGACTACCATTTCTCTGACTCCTATGGCATTGAATGATTGTTTGTTTGCCGCGGTGAATGGTTTGGGGGAAATGGTTGACAAGGATTCGAAGCGTTCCTTGTATGGTGAAATGTGTCGTGTTGAACCAGAGTCATAGAGTTCGGTGATTGTTCCATTCTTCATGTGTCCACTGCTGACTTCTGCGACAAGGTCAACGGGGATATCAGGTTCTACGGGGAGGTGTGTGCTGCTTCCACTGCTTGCGGTTTCCCAATCACTAGGCAAAGGTACGTCGTCTTCGTCTATTTCTGAAAACCAGTCCTCATTGCTGACAGTAAAGTTCGATCTTTCAGTGATGTCACCGTCTGATGACTCAACAGAGAGGAGGTCAGGGAACGAGAACAATGATTCAGAGTCAGACTTGTCATGCACAACAAAAACTCCGTCATCATCAGAGTCTGTGTCAGCTGCCGCATTTGCAGATCCTACTGCTTTGCTGCTGCCTGTGGTAGGTTTCTCCGGTTCCGGGCACTGAGCCTTGAAATGCTCATGTGACCCGCAGTTCCAACAGGGCGGGCGAGGTCTGTTGCCCCCGCCCCGTCCTCCTCGATTAGACCCTTTTTGGCCTCCCTTGCCTCGACCGGAGGTCGAGTCTGTAGCTGCCATAGCTTCATTGGTGCTTTGAGTCTTGGCACCTTGGTTGCTGCGTGTTGTGCGAGCATCTTTTCTGCTGCGATGCTCAGATTCCTTGATGATTATTGAGATTAAGATGTCGGGATCTATAGTCTTGGTTTGACTATAGAGTCGAGCTGTAGCGAGCTGTCCTGATGCGAAGCCTGCAAGGTGGTTGGGGAGAGATTGGATTATAGTTGACCAGTAATCCTTCTCATCTATCTGAATTCCTACTGCTGACAACTCATCCTTCTTTGCACGCAGTTCGTCGAGGAATGTGCATACATCACCTCTGCCTGGGCACTTCGACTCTAGGAATTTGGTCCGGAGATCTGTCTGTGCATAAGCACCCTTCTCGGTGTATTCACGCACAATCTCATTCCACATTGCGACAACGTTGGGCAAGCTCCGAACATGTAACGCAGTAGAGTCGGGAATACGCTGGGTAAGCAAGTGTTTGGCGAGGTTTTCGTATTTCTGCCATTGAGCGAGTGCTACAGGGTCAGGAGGTGATACGACGGTTGTTCCTCCAGTTGTTGTCAATGGGCCGACGGGCTTTGGGTTAGTCCTGTTGAACTGCTTCCATAGGTCCTTCACTTCGACAGTGATCTGGAAGCATAGCGAGAAGATTGCCCAGTTGGTACCTTTGATATCAAGCTTGGGTACATTGGTGGGAAGAGTATCTGTGGTGACGGGCACAGTAGTAGACATTGTGTATAGCAGCTTTCGGCAGTGAAATGTGAGACATGGGGTTAATCAGAGCTCAGGGCTCATAACCTGTAAGATTAATATAACTCGCATGGGTCTGTAAGATACGGATTCTCTCAGTCGTGCGCGCGAAGGTAAATGTCTGTGATATTCACCTGTAAGATACGGACTCTCTACTTGAAGTAAGCAAAGGTGAATATAAGTAAAAATGTAAGTATCTCACCTCAGTTGTGCGCGCGAAGGCAAATGTCTGAGGTGACAGTCCGATTCTGTAGCTAACTAAATACCTTGCAAGCTCTTGTGCGAGTGAATTGAGTATGTGAGACTGTAACAATAAGAAAGTATGGCACTGGCCCAAGAGATCAATGGTGTTTTGTAAGTACAATAGAAAAGATGATAACAAGATCGCATAGATGTGAAACGTACGTGTCGCTGGACATTGTGAACGAAAATAACAAGGGAATACTGCGTCTCAGCTGCGAGCACACTTGCTCATTTCCAACATTTTTCACCCCATGGGAATTCATGTTCATGCAAGTACTGTGATATTGCATGCGTGCATAGTACTACATTCTCATTATTACAATTACAAGTATACATGGCACAAGGTAGTATGTTGTCCAACTCTGAACTTATCTACAATCAATCTCTCATAGCTTCTTGCTTTTTGCATCCCACCACTGCTCTGTTATCTGGTCCAGCTTCATAATCCGTTGGTCTTCAATGCAGAGATATTTGCTTGGATGAGTTGTTAATAACTTCTCATCAAAATCACGTAGAAGATGTATATTCTCACAACCGTGTCCTTGAGAGAGTGTGACATATACATTAAATAGGGAAAGTCCACCACTTGGTGGCATTGTGATGTCGATGATTGCATTGCTGATTGTTTGTCCTTGAGATTGATAATCAGTAAATGCATATGCTGGAGTGAGCAGAAGCTGGTTCTGTGTTACCACCTGTTCACTGCCACCCATCACAACACAAAAAGTTTGTTGCATAGGAGTCAGTGGCAGAACACCATTGTCCAAGTTTTCAAGGGTTTTTGCTTTGGTACAGTTCAACTTGATGAGGACATAAGCAGGAGGATAGTCTAACTCCACAATGGACTTGGTCAGGCAGAAATTGGTCCCATGTTCATCCAATATGATTTCCATTATTTTTCCTTGTGCTCTGTTTGCAACATTGAGATCTGTGTTGACATTGAAGGTGACCATGACCTTCATTCTGAATGCAATTTCAACAATATTTGGTAGAGCTGCTCACTCATCTTTTTTAGCATTTCTCCCACTGGGCTTTGTTGCTACAATGAATTTCTCCGTCAATGTTAATTCCCATCCTTGCATGGTGTCATATGCCTTGCACATGAAAAGTTGATTCCCACTTCTTTGGCAATGATTCTTCATCATGTTCAAGTTCCACTGGCAATGCACTGCATTGCAGGGCATGATCAATACTGCATCATTCCATGGAGCAGAACTGAAGTCGATTGATGGACAGTGGGGATTTGTCAGAACAAGTGAGCAGAGCAGCTTGATATGGTGAGCATGACAACTGCCATGCCGCACATGATGTAGAAGATTGTTCCACTCTGGATTGGTAACATGAACTTGTTCTTTGAGATGAACAACAGTTGTAAATTGTTCATAAATCTTCCATCCCAGCATTTCCTCTGCAGTATCTTTTGATGAATCACAAGGATAATACAGAGCTGCGCTCTTCTTCACTGCAACTGGCAGAAATTGGTGAAAATCTCCAGCAATAATCACATTGACTCCTCCAAATGCTTGGTTGTCCCCTTCTTCGCCGCCAAAGACTTCACTTTCCTGATATATGCCGAAATTCTTGCCAGGAACTTGTGAGATAGCATGGACTTCTCATTGATGATGAGATATAGTTTGCCTTTCTAAAACACAGCAAGCTTCTTCAATGTCTGGGCTCCTTGTTGGTGACCATTAAGAGGTATGAGCGTAATGACATGTAGAGTCTTTCCATCTTTGATGGTAGCCGCAATTCCAGTATAGTAGGCTGCCTTCACAAGTTTGGAGTTGATACCTCAGCTCTGAAGGTTTTCGGTTATGGTTTGGATGGTCTTTGATTTGCCAACTCCTCCTTCTCCTGGGATTTGCATAAGTAGTTGTGGAGGTCTGTGTCCTGCCAATGTTTCAGACACGTGCCAATCAACAATATCATATGCACATCTTTGATCCTTCAAAAGACATGATGGGTTGACTGGAGATATGTGTTCTTGAACCAAGGGTTGGAGGTATGATATATGACCCTTGTCATCAACTTCGTGTAGTCCATCCATCATGGTGACATCTCCAAAATTGGCTGCAATAATACAGTGGCTCAAAAAAACTGTCCGCATGTTTTCACATTTTTCACTATCTATGGTATTGTGTGAGAATATACAAACATCTCAAGGACATGCTGGTACCATATTGTAGTACTACTTCAGGGCTTTCAATTGAGTACTATGACGTGGGAATCTGCTGAGATATGGTGGAGATATGAGGCTTACAAAATGATGACTCATGTGGACAGTTTTTTGACTCAAGTATTTTACAGTGATAATCAGGTATTCTAGTACTTTGTGTGACCTCCCTTGGCTTTAATTACTGCCTCTGTCCTTCTAGGCACACTCTCAATCAATTTCTGGCAATATTCTACTATAATCCACTACTACTCTCTCCCATAGCTCCCATACTCCTTTAGGGGGGTTTCAGAGGCTTGAAGCTTCTTCTTGAGTGTTCCCCAGAGATGTTCAATGACGTTGACATCAGGGGACTATGCTGGTGAGTCAACAACATTGATATCATGTTCTTCAAACCATTGTCTGGCTCTTCTAGATGTGTGCTTGGGATCATTATCCTATTGGAAAATGATATCTTCTTCATCAATCCCTGATTCAGCTATGCTAGGCAGCAAGTGGTCATTTAGAATGTCCACATACTGCTCAGCATCCATCCTCCACTCAACTTTATCAAGCATATCCACACTATTCCATCCCATACAGCCCCGTACCATTAGAGAACCTCCTCCACATTTGACAGTCTCCCTAACCTCTCTGTCTGTTAGAGAATCTCCCTTTTTTCTCCATACATATACCTTCCCATCTGACCGAATCCTATTGATTTTGGTCTCATATAACCATACAACATGCTTCAAGTCTTCTACAGTCCAATTTTGATGGGCCAAGCCAAAGGTAGTCTTCTCTGCCTATGTTTGATAGAAAGAAGAGGCTTTTCTTCTTTGTTACTGCCTTGAGATGAGGTGCCTCAAGAACATCCCTCACAGTTTGTGAAGAGACAGTGGTGGTGATGGTGGAATTGATATAATGGGTGGCTTGGACAGCATTATCAGCCTTTCCTATAGTGATATGTTGGATGATAGCCCTCTCATTAGTAGAGATGGACGTCCTCCACAAGAGTTTTCCTTGTCCAGGTGGCTTTCTTTGATAAAATTGGTCACAGTAGACTTGCATACTCCAGTTCTAGAGGAAATTTGATGAACAGAGAGGCCAGCATAGGACAAAGAGAGGATATTATCCCTTTGAGTAGAGAAGATGGTTTTCATGGTGATTATGACCATGACACATGAGACATTCTGGTTTATATAGTTAGATGGAGTTTCAAGAGTATGCATAGAAGGATAGAGGCAGTAATTAAAGCCAAGGGAGGTCACACAAAGTACTAGAATACCTGATTATCACTGTAAAATACTTGAGTCAAAAAACTGTCCACATGAGTCATCATTTTGTAAGCTTCATATCTTCACCATATCTCAGCAGATTCCCACGCCATAGTACTCAATTGAAAGCCCTGAAGTAGTACTACAATATGGTACCAGCATATCCTTGAGGTGTTTGTATATTCTCACACAATACCATAGATAGTGAAAAATGTGAAAACATGCGGACATTTTTTTGAGCCACTGTATCTTCATCTCTTGCCTCATTAACCAAGTTTGTTTCATCAGCCATTGCAGCTTGCCACTTTTGAAGCTGAGTATAATTGGCACCACTTGCGATACCAACTTTCGACATGACAACATCCCATGAATCTGGTTCCTCCAAAAAAATCCCCTTTAAATATCTGGCTGCAATTGCATTCAGCCCATGTGCTTCCTCATGATGAGACTTCTGGGATTCCTCGTATACATGCAAATCTTTGATCATCAAGTTAACAACTGTCTCTTCATCTTCATCTTCATCATTAATGATCACAGCCACTTGTTGATTTCTTGATTCACATTGTTTGGCAGATAGGAAGTTTTTGCTATCACAAACACATGAAATTGTAGCAGCTTTCTTGCATTCATAGTAATATTGAATCCCAGCAACAACATCCTTCTCTTGCTGCAAGGCATGGTGGAAAAATACATGTATGCACCTTCCCATGTTTTGAAGTCAGCCTTTAGTTCTTCAATACTGTGCCATGGTAGAAGCAATGCAAGGATCAATGCACAATACAGTTTTTGGGTCATTGCCTTGAGGAAAAAATGGTCCAACAATATTGGGCAATGTATTATGACCCTTTGATTGAACAACTTGGCAGTGGGTGTGATGTTTGGAATGGTCCTTGAGGTAATAACTCCATTCATTTCTCAGTCAACCACACCTTGGGATTGAAGATGAAGTGGAAGCTTCATGTTCTTGCTGTTCCCGTTCTGAAGATGGGATTGCCACTTCATATGTGTGAATTATGAACTGAAAATATGAATATGAGTCCCTCTCCTCATTGCTCATAATCTTTGAATTGTGAACACATATGAAGACATCCTTCATTGGTGACATGCAATGTAACCACATCCTACATATTAATTTAGTTACTTGTTGGTACATACTACAATATGTGGCAAAAACATACCAGTGTATTTTCATCATTATCTGGATTAAGATGTGGTTTATTGCTTGTCTTGGGATCACTTGCATTGTCATATACCAGATCCAACTGCTCCGATGACATCAATATCCACTCTGCCCAACTACATCCTTTCCACTCTACCCTCTGTCCACTCTGCTTGTTCCCTGCCCTAGTGCTTCTGCTCGACCACCTTGTCGGTTACCTTCCACATAGTTTCCATTCAACTGGAACCTCTTTCCCCATTTAGGTATATACATTCCCCTTTGGTACATAACACTTACTTCCTGGATCACTGGCAATTCCTATAACCACTTGATTACTGATCTGTCATGTACATATTGATATCCGCTCCAACTTATGTTTTCTCTGTAGTAATACTTACCAATGGTATAATCAGCACATAGCCTTATGCTATGAACTACTGATCACTGCCTCCTCACATAGAAGTATATAAACATATCATGTACTTAGCTAGTTTCCTCAGTCTTAATATTACTTGTCTTCCCTCAGTTTCTACTGGTGGGAATTCTCCGTAGGACTTTGCTCACTCCAGACACAAGTCTCACCTTGTTGTCACCTCTGCTCCTCTGCTCCAACTTAGAGCTGTGCTCTAAGTTAAACTCCTTTACTTCCCTCCACATCATAAAACCAATCCCCTTGTCCCCTCTGCTCCAACCTACTTCCCCCACTCCATCTGCTCCACTTCTAGTTGGTCCACCACTAGTAAGCACTTTACCTCCTGACCCTCAAAGCAGACCAAAGTGGTCCACTCATCCTATCGTCGAACAATGTTGGTCCCACTCTAAATTCAGGGCCCATACTTGGCTAAGGGCGCAGTGCAAGAGCTGAAGCCAAGCCCCAACCCCTGCTTCTCTATCTGAGCATGGTACCTAACATGTGTGCTCTGAGTTGGAGTCTTCGTCACTTTCAGTATCCAAGTCAGAATCAGATTCATAACTGATGTAGTTCAAGTCAAATTTAATCAGCTTGTGTACTATCAGAATATCTGACAATGACTTCCTGTCTTTTTGCTTGAATTCAACTCTGGAAATGCTCACAGCAAATGAGCTTTGAGAGCAAACCAGTATAATGGCACATAATGGTGCAAGTATATTGCATCCCTGCATCCCATAAGATATGCAATGACCTGTGGTCCTGAATGTTCCATTTTGTGATTGATAGCATGCTGGCAGTGGAACAGTAACAAACAGTTATGATCAACCACATCATTTAGATGATTTGCATGTTCCTGATGATACAACAGTGTACTTGCCATCAAAGCAGACACATTGTTGTTCTTATTCTGTTTCTTGGTCGAATAGTCCATAAAATACCATGTGACATCCTTCGTATCACTACCATTGGTGAGCAGTTTGATATCATTGTTGCAATGGAGTGTTGTAGTTATTGCAGGGCAAAAATTGTTGAGAAATGCATAGGTTCATTTTGGATTCCATCTGCCATGTTCATCAATGATATTGGTGGGTGTTAATAACCAAGGAGCACATCTCTTGCAAACCAGCTGTCCATGCTGATTAAATCTCAAACAAGTTGCCCTGCTACAGGTATGAACTTGTTGAGACCTGACTACACAGCATTCAATTGCTTGGTTTTCTGTACTTCAATCACTGGAATCTGGATCTGGGGGTCATGAATATGGCAAATTGCTCTCCCTTGGCATCGTTTGAATGGTCTCTTCATCCAATCCATCAATGTGTGCATGAATGTTCTGCTGAATATACTCCTCGATTCATCTGTGAAAACCCCCGTTCTGCAAATGAATATGTATGTCATGTATATTTGGTGTGTGTCGAAGCCAAATCATCATATGCACATGCAACATTCCTCTTCCTTGAGCTTCAATGACACAAAAGTACCCACTAACACATCCAAGGATTCCCATCCCACTATGCACTCAATTTCCTCTGATTTTGGTCTGGAAGAGTGCTGAAAGTACTGCCTTGATAATGAAAAGAAGTACTTTGCAGTGGCAAAAGGATCCCTGGCAATGTTTTGAGCTCTGTGATTGCTATCTGGGCCGGCAACAGGGGAAAATCATCCATATTAATCTCCTCCCCAGCAAAGATCTGTGTGACAGGGTCATGTGTGTTGCTGGGATTGATCGTCATCCAAAGAAGACAGACCCGAAGATTAGATATCTGTCTGTGTTCTGCCTCCTCTTTCTCTGCTTGTCAAAGGTCAGAAACTGTGACAGAATTGATGATAAATCCATTGTGCTTGAAGTCCTTGCAATGCATCTGAATCTGAGCTGATTGCAAAGCTTTGCGCTTCTGCTCCATGCCAAAAATGACAAATGGAAATGAATGGTAGGTTCGGAATTGATGATCATGATACTGTAATGCACATCACACATGCTCATCAAAACCGATGGATTTGCCACATGTATCCTCAATTCCACTGACACCATAAGGAAAAAGTTTAGGATATGTTGCAGCAAGTGGATTCTTCCTATCTGAATCTTCTCCTCCAACTTGGTTGCGTCCAAAATCAGAAACAGGGTGATGGCCATGGCAAATGGCATAACCTCCTTCCTTCTCAGACATGCCATCAATATTCATAAGTGCATGCTTCATCAAGTCATTCAGTGGCAGTGTGCTGAGTTCTGTGTCTGTAACACCCAAGAACTTCAATGGAATCACATGTGCATCTAGTACGTGTCATTAGTGACTCACTCATTTCAAAACCATAGACATGTTTGCTGTCAATATCACTATCTCCTCCAATATTATATCCTTCATTCTCAAGATCCGGTATGTCATTATCTGATAAATCTCAGTATGTTATATGATGATGTTTACTAGAGCACAACACACACCATTATTTGTAACCCCATCATCAGTAGCCATGTAACCTTCACTCTCTTGCATTGCAATGTTATCACTGGCCTCATGGTGGACAATAGAAACAATCTCTTGAGGGACATCATCCTCTGGGAGATATGCAAGTTGTGCTGCCGATATTTGAATATCAACGTAAAGTGGATTGTGGGCCTTCAACCAGGTAAGAACATTGAAGACGACATCACATCAAACACAGAATGTTAATTTTAGCCAATCCTTCAGCAAATTCCTAGTCCCAACATATGTTACAGCAAGCACAGATGCCAAAGATGTGACTGGTTGTGGTAGAAATTGGCCTTCAATCATCTTTGCAACATCATCAGTGTTCATATTGTACAAAGTGACATTCCCAGCCATCCCCTGCTGCAAATGGCTAGGATCTGCACCATGAGTATCCTTTGGATATAACTTGAAAATGTAACATTGAGGAAAGTGGCGAGAAATTAAGAGTTCCTCTGGGAGAGTGAGGACTGCAAGTTCGTGTGGGATTGGACCAATCCACATGTTATTTGCAAGTGCAAACCTGGGCATTGTATTGGCCTCAAGTGATTGATAACATTCACAACAGACCCAGCCTGTTGCATCTGGTGCCTCTCTTTAACATGTCCTTCAACCAACAACAACCTGTTAAGACCATGCTCAGGGGTAAAGCAAAGTCTGAGGGGCTTGGCTTCAGCTCGTGCACTGCGCCCCTTACCTGAGTACATGCCCCTAATTTTGGAATGCAGTCCAACATGAGTTCTATGAGTTCCGACAGGACATCGGAATGGGGGTCTTCTGAAGGAGGACCAACAGACTACTAGGTGAGCGCAGGAAAGTTGGGCAGGGGTTGTTCCACCCGACCAGAGGGAGGTGGGAGACTACTGCGGTCAGAACCAACAGTAGAAGTGGAGCGGAAGGAACTGCTTGGGCAAAGTCTGAAGCAGAGCGAAATGGAGGGGACGGATGCAAGAGTGCAGGGTCTAGTTCCGACGCACGGGAAGTTGGGTGAGTGGAGGGATGGGGGAACGGGGGAATGGGGGAATGGGGGAGCAGGGGAACAAGGGAACAGGGGAATGGAGGAGCGGAGGATTGGAGGATTGGAGGATTGGAGGATTGGAGGATTGGAGGATTGGAGGATTGGAGGATTGGAGGATTGGAGGATTGGAGGATTGGAGGATTGGAGGATTGGAGGATTGGAGGATTGGAGGATTGGAGGGTGGCTGGCCTAGGGAGTCAATCCCCTAGGCCGGCTAACAGGAGTTGACTAGGATCAGGCCCAAGTCAAACAACAGAAGAGCAGGGCTTAGAAAAGGTAATATTCAGACTGAGTATCTACAGACAAATGTACATATGTTTATATACTCTAAGTGATGAACATAGCATAGCAGAAGGCTATGTGCTGAGTGTACAGGAATACAATAGGATGACTGAGACATACGAGAATAAGGCTCGGGGAACAGTATGTACACGACGGATCAGAATCGCTAGGGTATAGGGATTACCGGTGATCTGAAAAGTGGAACTATGGTACTAAACGGGGATAGGACCAGTTGAGTGGTTCCTAGTCTAGGATTGGACTGGTGAGGCGGTCGGGCGGACTAATAGTCTGGTAGGGCAATACGAGAGGAACTGGGCGGGTCAGAAAAGTGGAGGGAGCAGGAGTAGGGTTGGTGGACCGATAGGGCAGAGGAGTGGAACCCCAGATAGGGTCAGATGGAAGGGGTATGGGGTCGGGGGACATAGGGGTAGTGTCAGAAGAACGGGACGGGGTCGGGCGGAGGTAGCAGGGCTAGTCCTGCTGAGATGCACTTCGTGTATTGTTGGGGAAGGAGGGATGGAGCGGACAGGGAAACAAGGGGTTGGACCAGCAGTAGGGATGCTTATAGGTGGTACTGGGGGTACTCGGATCCGGTATATGACACAACCCCTCCTATAATGTTGCTGCAGCAGGTAACATTTCTGTTGATACAGAAAGCCATTGCCTGATATTTGGTATCCTACAAAGATGGCACATGTCACCTATGTGAAGTTCACATGACAAAATGTCAATGTTTAGATTTACCTCTACCACAATTGCCGTTACACACCTTCATAGCTCATCAACTCCCTTGCACAAACAATGCAAATCAACATTGCAAGAGCTCCATTTGATGTCCCAGATATGTATGCCTGGAAACACTTTTTTAAGTCTTCTTCTGATGGCAATCCAAGATATTTTGAATAATCATGGTCATTGACACCATCACTATTCTCTTCAAATTCTGCTTCTTCTATCATACTCCTCTGTGCTTCACGTCAAAGCTTGCCAGCAATCCTTTTTCTCTCAGCTTTTTTTCGCGTTCCTTCTCACACTCCTTGTCTTTCTCCTCTGCAGCTCAACATATCATATCCAAAATATGGTCTGGTAGTTTGCGCACATTATCCATGATTTGTGACCATGTCAGCTTTTGGATATTTGTCCTGAACATATTTCCAGGAACTACAGCAACCAGTTCTGCCTTTGTTAAATCACCAACAATTTCAGTGTTGTTGTGATGCCCCATTGCACCACAGTGAAGATATTTTCAAGAATAAAATGCCTTGTCATGTCTCTAGCTCCCTTGCTCGGATCTTTTATCTTGCTGACCTCCATCAATGACAGATTGTATTTTACATCTCCATTCCAAGGTATGTGGTTTCATGTTAGCCTTTTCCAACTTCTGATTCCCTGCAAGACTGTCACATGCCTTCAATGATAAGTAACTAAACCTATTACTGTCCCACCTCCATTCCTGTTGTTCAAATTTTATTGTATCACCTCATCCTTCCACTTGTCAATTCATAATGGATGCTGATTGACACGGATCAAAACCTTAAGTTCCCTAACGAAATACTTTTCAGGATTAGACAAGGGCACTGGATCATATTGAGGGATTTGAGTGGATCTTTTTTAAGTATAGATTATTCTTCAGAACTCCTCAGTGTCCTCACTGATGCTCAGAGATCCTAAATTTTGTTCTCAGGTGATATAGAACTAGATCCTTTCTGGTTGACATCAATTGACATATAAGCACAGACAGAATTGTTCTCTGCTTGTTACCCCAGATCCCCCATCATGGTCCAGGATAAACCAAAGGTGTCCACATCCAAAAATACATCTTCCCCCTCTGACTTTTGTGCTCCATCAAAACCTGTTACACCTAAACTCGTATCTGCCAAAACTGTCCTTGAAAAGCTCCAATTCCAAGATGGGGGCTTTTATGTTGGTACACAGAACCTTGCTCGTCGAGTCGAATATTTTCAAGGAGGGCATGAAGGTGATGTTTTGATACCAAACACACATCCGGTGTTGATGAACTTACTCTGCAGGGAGTATTTCAAATAAGTCATGTGGACTTTTACTTCACCCCCGACGCAAAGCTTGATCCTGCAAACATGTTCAATGGAAGATTCTCAGATGTCAAATTATTGTGCCATCTGACTGCTACTTGTCACAGTGACTTTGGCTTCTCCTCAGATGATTTTTCTGCTGTTATTGACAACTTGGGGGTTTGAGAAATTGATTTGACGAGAACATGATGCTGAATCCTTAAGCACCATTCATATGACCTTAGGTCTTGATTCCATCAAACTTGTTCACCATTTATTCACGCCAGTAAGCTACTATTCTCATTTCTCAATTAACACACTCAAAAATTCACCACTAGTTGAAATCAACTGAGGGCTCAGAAGATCAAGTTGCTGTTGATCCAGAAGATGATGACACTTTGACCAGTAAGCTAAACATCCCTGTCCCAGACATTAACATACAACTGATAGTACGCACTACCAGACACCACTGCAGACCTTACATCTGATTTTGAGATGACGAACTGGCCAGTTGCAGAATGCTGCAAATCCCAACTTGCAGACCTTGTGCAAACACACACCATCAATCCTCTCCCAGCATACAGCCTTGACCGCAAACTCATGCCACCAGCCCAATACAAGAGTAAATTATGTGGTGCTGTCATTGAAGTCCATTTTGCATTTTTCATCATCACATCAGAAGGTCTAAGCATCACATCTTCAATGCTGTTCTTTGTGATATGACCATGTTGCGGCCTCTGTCAAACATGCCTTCCAGTCCACTGAAACAACACAAACTTGGTGCCAGCCCTGCATCTGACATGCCTTTCAATGGAAAGAAATGGACCCATAAAGGTAAATTTTACTTTTTTTCAACCAGAGCTGTGCAACAATTCACCACAACAATTTGTTAGACTTGGAAACTGTCTAAATGCACTCTTGTAGTAACACATTGTACAATAGTAATTTTTGCACAGCTTTCTTGGTCATAACTCTAACTTGTTGCTCTCCAAAGTTTTGTTGTAACTTGAGTATACCACTAGGCACTGATACACAATTAGTATATCACACGCATTTCATTTGTTCCCCTCAGAAATTGATAAGTACATGACACTTGTGGGACAAGGTTGTTGCCGGCAAAGCTCAGCCTTTATCTAGTTAGTAATAGTACCATGTACCTATTTCCGTTACTAATTTGTAAAGAATAGCCACAAACCACCCTACCAGCAGTATTCCCAGCACATCAGCAGTGACTTGGGCAAGCTGAACAGCCTGCCCAAAATAGAAGTATACCTAGTAAGTCTGATCCTTGGCAACTGATGCTGGTGGCTAAATTAGGCTTTTGATACTGTCAACATTTGCACCCTAACATTGCTAAATGTTACCTCACAGTTTGCTCATTGTTTCTTACCAGATCCTTGTTGCACCTTGTGCAGTAGACAGGGATAGACATTCTTTGCCTATATACATTATTCTCCCTGCTATAGGACCACTCCTCATTGTGCTCCTCAACATCAACAGTGAGTTTGATGTTTTTCCTCTCCTGCCACTATTTCTTACTGGACCATTGTCACACCTTGTGCATTGGACAGGGATAGATATTAATCACCTATCTACCTGCTGTAGGACCACTCCTTGCTGTGCTCCTCAACATCAACAGTGAGCTTGATGTTTTCCCTCTCCCACCATCATTTCCCACTGGACCCTTGTTGCATCATGTGTGTTGGACAGAAGACAACATTTTTCATCTATCTACATTGTTTTCATCATAGTAGGATCAGTCCTCATCATTCTGCTTGGCGTTGACCTGTGCATTGCACTATAGACACTCTCACTGGCAATAGTAAGCAATTTTTTTCATTTTTATGCTATATACTGTGTATCTTATGTGTATGCTATCATCTGCAGGTGTGTATGTGTTTATACAATGTTCTGTGCGATGTATTCTGATGTGATGTTGACATGGTAGGGTGGTGCCAGAGGTCCTCAGGGTTCTCTGGGACATTAATGTGAATGTTTGCTCATTCCCATGTCCAGCAATCAACATGGGTTGCAAGCAGACTAAACTGTCAACTATCTGCCATGTCAAAGAGTCTGTTGTACAATCTATGGGTGATCTCAGGACTTTGCACTCCAATCTTATGAGGTTGCAAGTGGATCACATCATTTATGAGAGGGAGCAGCTTCAGAGTCACACCGGTGAGCAAGTTGTTGTACTGTCTCCATTCAAACTTATTTTACTGAAAAATAGCAGCCAATCCTACTGCATGTCAGCTTCTTGCTGAGGCAGCACTTGAGGCAGGTACCACAAATACAGATGCTCACTATTTTGGAGATTTTGACATGGATAGCAACCAGGACAACATGGAGGAACAGGACGAGCATGAGGAGGAGGAAGGAGACAAGGGGGAATCAGAAGGCAACCCAGTAGGTGGGTGTGAGGGCTCAGCAGTCGGCACTGTATGGGCACAAGTCATCTATTGGTGAGTTCTGAAAACTGTGGGGTATGACAATTAACGGTTCATGCAGTTTTCGAGGCAAACATCATTGTTGTTAGATGCCATGCAGTCAACTGCACCATAACTGAGAACTTCATGCTGCATGGAGTAGGCAGATGCAAGATCTTGTTGCTGCCTACCTCTGCTGGAAGCTTCATGAGGCTTCAGACATTCCCCCAGTTGATCCTGGGTCATGTGAGTTCCAGGTCAGTACCATTGGTATTTTTGGTGCATATTTGATTCCTACATAACTGAACTGTGTGTCTCACTAATTATAGTGTCCATGTCTTCAATCTCCATCCCTCAAGCTGCTGAGGAACCAGCCAATGTTTTGCTTATCAATGTGGGACTCACTGGTTGCTCTCCCATCCAGCCCACCATAGCCATTTCTCTCAAGTGCCTTGAATTGTATCATCAGATTTGCCGATGGAAACCATCATTTAGTGTACAGGCTATGGTCAAGGTTCCATGTGCACTTCATAACACACATAATTTCTTTTGGTACCTTAATTTATTGTAATTGTAATTCTATGATTCAGCACTCATACTTTCAAGCTCTGCATGACCAATTTGCAATTGCATTTGATGTGTATCTTAATATTTTATGGCATGTTCAAGAAAAAGTTAACATAGCATTGAAACAAGACAGTCCTGACTGGCACATGCTCCATGTGTGCCCTGTGTGTGATTACAAGGTTATCTTTTCTGAATAAATATATAAAAGTGTTGTGTGTAAAGCAGACAATCAGATTGAGAATGTAAAGTGTTGGGTCAAGGCATAAATCATATGATGAAAGGCAATGCTGTAAAATGTTGTCACATGCATCAGACATATAAATCATCCATACATTGATGATTGTACGGCCA
The DNA here is from genome assembly GCF_016628075.1 of Suillus paluster. Taxonomy (NCBI): domain Eukaryota; kingdom Fungi; phylum Basidiomycota; class Agaricomycetes; order Boletales; family Suillaceae; genus Suillus; species Suillus paluster. The sequence goes on from NW_024537652.1 coordinate 68,476, forward strand.
GTCTGAATTGCCTTCCTGCAATAAGTAAATGATCTACACATTGTACAAGCGCTATCCAACGATATATAAATCTGCTTATACTATTAGTAGGATGAGGCTGAAACACTGGAGCCCTGAACAATGTGCCATGCTGCCATTGTCAGGACTGCTCACTCACAGCAGCGCAGCCAGAGCAGGACGCGAGATCCTCGAGGTTCTTGACGACAACCTTAACATGAAGAAGTGATTAGAAATCAAAAAGCAGCAGCAGCAATTAGAGCACTTCTCAGTTGTGTGCTCTCTTAGTTCCTCGAGGGCCTTGATAAGCTGATTGACATCTTGGGCGGAGGATATTCAAGTCAGAAATGCTGCTGTATGACTGGGAGCCTGAGGATATTGTTAAGACTGTGCTCAGGGGTAAAGCGGAGTCTGAGGGGCTTGGCTTCAGCTCGTACGCTGCACCCCTTACCTGAGTATGTGCCCCTAATTTCAGAATGTAGTCCGACACGAGTTCTATGAGTTCCGACAGGACGTCGGAACAGGGGTCCTCTGAAGGAGGACTGATGGACTACTAGGTGAGTGCGGGAAAGTCAGGCAGGGGTTGTTCTGCCCGACAGGAGGGAGGCGGGAATCACATTATCATCACTCTACTTTGACATCATGAAGGACTGCCTCTATGCCAATGACATTCAAAGTGTCGAAAGATGGGCGGTTGTGACTACCCTTGCCAAAGTGCGTGTTATTCAGTAAGAATATATGGTTGACTTATGTTCCTACCAGGTCTCAACTCTATGATCTCCATAATGGCCCCAGTGCTCCCTTATCTGGCAGAAGAAACCCACAGTACTCTTCACGAAGGTGATGATGCTGTGTCCCAGCTATCCGTCTTTGTGAAGAAGTGGACTCCTGTCGTGAGTATCAACGTCACAGCTGCATGTACTTTCTCTGATATTCTCTTGAACTACATAGAGTGCGGAGTGGAATGATCTGCAAGCTGAACAAGACATGGCTAGTTTGTTGAGGGTGCATAGTGTCGTGCTATCTCTTTTGGAAAAGGCTCAAGGGGACAAGTAAGTGCTCAATTCTTTTTGTGTTCATATTGTCTGAGTGTGTTTCAGTGTAGGCATCTGAAGAGCTCTCTCGAAGCTGAGGTTGATATTGTCTTGCCCAATGATATTTCTGTGTAGCCATATTTTCTCCAGTTGATTGAACATGAAGGTAGGCAGTTCAGTCTTCCCATTTTCCCACAGCAACTGAAAGGCATTATGTGCAGAAACGTTCCTGAAGACACTTTTCATCATTTCTGATGCCAACATCACAGACGAAGGCTCTCTCGGCACTAGTTCATTTGTGTGGTCTTATATCTCTTCGATGGATATACCCGGTATGTTATGAAAACTGTGTCTTGTATTCATTCACCTTATTCCTTCTGTGTAGATTCGGACTTGGAGTTGGCGATTCGCGTAAGACCTGCATCCTCGAGTAAGTGCAATGTATACCCATGAAGAGGAGCACAATCTATGTCCCTGCTGTGAGGATGTTTTTCGACATGTGGATTAGATTGTTGGTGATGATGGTATAACTAGCTAGATATTTATATAGAATCCTAGATAATACTCTATCAATCCCATCTCTTGCACTTGCTCAAGCTCGACTATCACTTTGGTGTGTTCTGTATGAACAGCATGGCATTGAGTACAATGATCTTGGTCAACACTGGAGGATAACGCAGATCTAGGGATATCATATCCCCTTTCAGTTGCTTATGCGTAGCAACAAGCAGGCCTGCAATATCTTGCAGGAATTCAAAATTGTAAAGAAAACATAGTCCAAGTAAAACAGAGACCGTTGATCTAAACAAATGCAGAAAATTGAAAAATGACACCCATATCACCTATCCGCATCACACCAAGCTCACTGGGGCAAAAGTCACCCCTTCTCGCTGTTAACAACATGCTGGAGACTGTATCTGTAAGTCAACAGAGCATGGCATGAACTAATGCAACTCACCATAACAGGAACAGGAACAGATGTGCTCCGCCTGCACTTGAACCACGATAGAGCAAACACCCCAACGAGCATGAATGCTGAAAAGGCAGCAAGCAGCATGTTCATGTTCTCAGCACCAGACATGATACCAAAGTAGCCATGATTGATTCCATATGCAGATTCCCATTGTTTTTGACTCAGGATAGCAAAGTTCTGGAAAATGTATGAGTGCGAGCTAAACATGACATGCATGAAACTTACCTCAAGGCGATACAAGAATTCTGTTACCACAATGTCTCCTTTGTGACCGAAGATGGGATAAGTCTGGAAATCTTCATTGGTCCTGTTCTTGAACTTGATGCGGAGGAATTCATGCAGTTCAGGTGGAGGTCCACAAAGAAGCTCAAATGCAAGGGCAGATGCATGGTTAGCTGTGTGATGCCAATATCGAGCAGCTATATGAATGCCTGAAGTGGAATACTTGCAGATGGCAGTGAGCTGAGGATGCTTGTTGACCATCTCCATCATGTGGAATAGTGAGATGAATGGCTGGTAAGTCATCTCAAGCAGAATTAACCTGAGGGGGTCCTTGTCAAATGTGATGCATTGTAGCGAGTGAAGAATGGTATGAAGGATAGTACAGCCAGCAACTAGGCAGGAGATTAGATGCAAACCAAACGAAGGAATGAAATGTACTGTTTCCAATTCCACCTGTTTCCTTGTCAGAGAATATCGTGTTTTCATGATAGTTAACATATCTGCGGGCCTGCTCAATGAAAGTCAGTGTGTGTAGGTTTGATTTTGCATAAGTTGTGAATTCATGAAGTCATAGATCTGCATAAGACATCATATCATTAAGATGATCATGGAGCTGCTGCGTGATACATACATTCCACTGTCATAGGTTGATCAGCATGAGCAACAACAAAACAGAAGAATATGCACAGTGTTTTCAAAGGTCATAGGCCTCCCAAATATGTAATCGTGAATGGCACCAAAGAAGTGTCCTGCAGATCCCACAACCTCCTTGGATCCGTGAGATGTATACTGTTATGGTTCTCTTTTCCCCTATCTCACTTGCTTACTAAGCCCTCTATGACATTCCATCTCATTCTATTGTACGATCCTCACTTCCCTTTTCTTATTGGCTGTTGTATCATCGTACAACTTTCTTTTCTCTTTACTTATTCAAACTCAGCTTTAACTCTTCTATTTAAACCATTGTCTCATACTTGTACTCTTTAACTTGACCTACGCAGACCAGGGCCTGCAATACTACTGCTTAACTCGCACAACTCGATACTAGGGTATCGCTAGAACTTTCAACTCTTGTTTCTGCTAAAGACGTCTAATCGACGCCGAGCGTAACAAAAGGTCAAGTTACTCAACAGAACTGCCGCTCCTAGAGTAGGTGCCCAACCAGAACACCACGGACCCCCATAGGAACTACCCAGGTTTTACCTGGGACAAAACACGACAGACCTATGTCAAACCTGTCCAGAACGGTAGCCTTGCTACTATCGAAGAGTGGAGAACCTTCATCGAAGACCCAGCTCACTGTGCCCCAGATTACCATTACGACTTTAGCACAGAAACTTACGTTCTGAACGAAATCCCCCTCTCACCTCCAGGAGGCGTACACAACCCCTTACCACCCGTCCAACTTCCCTCACCTCCTACCCCAGAAAACGAGGACATAGACCTAGACCCAGAATCAGACGATGATGACGACATGCCGAAAATCATCGGAAACACACCTCCTGCATTCACCGGCGACACTCGTATCGCCCAAGGCTGGCTCCTCCAAGTCGGAGCCTACTTAGATATCAATGATGGAGTCTACATGACCCACAAGCAGAAGATCGTCTTCATACTTTCTTTAATGACTAAAGGGGAAGCTGCTAAATGGGTGGAAGGAATCTTTAAGAAAGCGGTCATTGCTGAGAACAACTATGGCATGTACACCGCATTCATAGACGAACTGAAAACCACTTTCTTCCCTAAAAATGTTAATGAATCAGCTCTCTGCCGACTCTCCTCCCTTAAGCAAACCAGCAGTGTATCCGCTTATGCCTCCATCTTCCATACCATCATCGCCGACACCGATATCAACCAAGAGTCGATCAAGATCATGTTCTTTAAAAATGGTCTCCAGCAGGAAATCATTAATGCCATCATGGCATTCCAGATGCTCCCTACCACACTTGAAAGCTGGCTCACCAATGCCCTTGAGGTAGAGTCGCGCTGTTTCATCATGAACCCCTCCTCCAACCATCACTCACAATCTAACACAATGGATATTGACCGTACTGAGATAGAAGAAGGAGTAGACGAAGAAAGGCAGGTAAAGAAGACTTACCTATCTCCCCAAGAACGGGAACGCAGGCGCAAGAACGGCCTCTGCTTCAAGTGCGGCAAGAAGGGTCTTATCAAAGACTGCCCGAACCATCCTGCCTTTACACCAAGGCCGCCACAGACCACCGCCAAGAAGGCGAGCAAGGACAATGAAGACAACTATAAGGAGTTCCTAGAGTGGAAGGCGTTCAAAGCACGCCAGGCTAAGAAGACTGAGGATAAGGATTTTGCATAGAGGAGACTGAACCGGTGTCAGACTCTCGTAGAATCAGACTAGTAGTACAATCAATTGGTGACTCGAATTCTATGTGTTTGCCATTAACATTTGACTCTAGCCCTGAAATCGCCGAAGCTGCAGCTCTTATAGACTGTGGAGCAGAGGGAGAATTTATTGACTGGATGTTCGTCCGTCGAAATTCCATCCCTACCGAACGACTCCCAAAGTCTGAAATGTAGACAGGACACTTAATAAGCAAGGTCAGATCACACATGCTTGCAATTTATCCTTTTATATCAAAGGAATTCCCATGAAAACACGCTTCCTTATCACCTCTCTAGGAGGCGAAGACGTAATTCTGGGAATATCCTGGCTAAAGAAAGAAACCCACAGATTAATTGGATGAAAGAAGAAGTGACCCTTAGAGAACGAAGCGCATATATTGAAGACGTCAAAGAAGAAGACTCCTTCTTCGACGCACAGGAGTCCCTTGAAGACGAATGGGACCCTGCCGTGGAAAGTATTCCGTATTCCTCTGAAATCCCCAAACTCCTTGACCCTGAACCTGCTGATGAAACAGAAGAAGAACTAGACCCTGACGAATTCCTGATTGCATACTGCAAAGGCGATCACGTCATAGGGACTTACGAAAGTTTTGAATCCCCCCTTACTAACGAACATATCCCTGCCGACCACAGATACTTCTCAACCCTTGGAACCTTAGTCAGGAAAGCCAACAACATCTCTCAAACCCTCGCCCAAGAAGCCACCAAACTGAAGAAGACGTTCGAAGAACTCGTACCTGAGATCTTCCAGAAGTATAAGTACGTATTTGGAGAAGTAGCTAATGGAACTCTCCCACCAGAACGCAAATTTGATCATAAGATCGATCTCAAGGATACCTTCGAACCGCGTAAATGCAAAATTTACCCTCTTAATCCCGCGGAAGAGAAGGCCATGAACAACTTCATAGACGAGAACTTAGCCAAAGGAACCATCATCCCCTCCGAATCACCGCAATCATCTCCATTCTTCTTCGTCGGTAAGAAAGACGGTTCCCTACGTCCCTGCCAAGATTATTGTTATCTCAACGAACACACAGTTAAGAATAACTATCCGCTTCCGCTAATCTCAGATCTCATAGATAAGCTAAAGAACGCGAAGATCTTTACCAAGATGGACATCTGGTGGGGATACAACAACGTCCGACTCAAGAGGACCGATCAATGGAAAGCCAAGTTCGCCACGGCAAGAGGACTCTTTGAACCCACGGTAATGTTCTTTGGCATGTGTAATTCACCCGCCACCTTCCAATCTATGATGAACAATACATTTGGAGATATGATCCAGGAAGGATGGCTTATCATCTACATGGACAATATACTGATCTTCTCAGACGACTTCGACACCCATCAGAAACGAACCCACCACGTCCTAGAAAGACTCCGCAAACACCGCCTATACCTCAAACCAGAGAAATGCACATTCAATGTAGAAGAAATCGAATATCTTGCCATGATCATTAAGCCAGGATTGGTAGCTATGGACCCAGCTAAACTGAAGGGAATCTCCAAGTGGGAAACCCCGAAGGAAGTCAAGGAAGTTTGCTCATTCCTCGGATTCACTAACTTCTATCACCACTTTATCACCGATTATTCCACGATCGCACGTCCCTTGATAGATCTCACGAAGAAAGATATGCTGTTCAAATGGAATGAAGAATGCGACTCCGCATTTCGGAGACTGAAATCAATCTTTACTTCAGCTCCCATCCTTCAGATTCCTGACCGCCTTTCCCCCTTCGCCATTGCCACTGACACCTCCTTATATGCTACCGGTGCAGTACTCCTCCAGAAAGACTCTAATGGTGAATGGCTCCCCTGCTCATATCTTTCCCAATCCTTCGCCCCCACCGAATGAAACTACCAGATCTATGACTGAGAACTCCTCGCCGTCATCCATGCGCTCAAAGCATGGCACCATTACTTGTTAGGATCCCCCTTCCCGGTCGAAGTCCGAACTGACCACAAAAACCTCACCTATTTCCATGACGTGCAAGATCTCAATAGACGCCAAGCACACTGGCAAACCTTTCTTTCTCAGTTTGATATCCATTTCAAGTTTGCACCAGGCAAAGACCTAACTATTCCAGACGCCCTCTCCCGTAGATCGGATCACCTTCCAGACGATAGTGTCGAAAAGGACAATACTAGCATCCAACTTCTCCCTGATTTTATGTTCATCAATTCTGCATCCCTTTCTGAACAATTACATATATCATCTTCCGTTGACCCAGTAGTACAAATAGCGCTTGATGCGCTTCAGAACCCTTCCATTCCCCCTCCTCTTCGCTCTGCTTTATCTGACTGGAAACTCTCCAATGGTATTCTTACCTACAAAGGACTTACTTATGTACCACCAGGTGACCTTCGTCGCAGTATCACTTCCCTCCATCACGACTCTCCTACTGCTGGCCATCCAGGACGCTATAAAACCCAGGAACTTCTCTCTCGAGAATACTGGTGGCCTGGCTCTCCACGTTCGTGAAGAACTTCATTGATGGTTGCAGTATCTGCCAACAGAACAAAGTCAACACGCACCCATCTTCTCCCCCTCTATGTCCTATTCTTGCCCCTATATCCAACCGACCCTTCGCTCATTGCTCAACTGATCTCATCACAGACCTCCCACCTTCTAACAGCTACAATAGCATCATGGTCGTGGTAGACCATGGCCTTTTGAAGGGGGTAATTCTCACTCCATGTAACAAAACGATAGATGCTGAAGGGGTAGCAAACGTTTTCTTTTCCAAAGTATTCTCTAGATACAGACTTTATGATAAGATTATCTCTGACTGCGGATCCCAATTTGCCTCTAGATTCCAGATTGAACTTGGAAAACTCCTCGGATACAAGAACTCCCTTTCCACTGCGTTCCATCCCCAGAGTGATGGAGAGACCGAATGAGTTAACCAAGAACTCGAAGTCTACCTCCGGATCTTCTGCACTAATGATGCAACAGGCTGGGCATCCATGCTCCCTGTTGCAGAATTCGTTCACAACTCCCGTCATCATTCCACTCGCGGCACGTCACCATTCTATCTCATGATGGGTTACCACCCCAAACATCTACCCAACCTCCATCCTAAGAGCGACATCCCTAACGTCGAACAAAGACTCATCATCCTTAACAAAGCTTGTGATGAAGCTTTAGCCGCACATGAACTAGCGCACAATACCATGAGACAACAAATCATGTCCAAGTTTGTACCGTTCAATAAAGGTGATAAGGTTTAGCTCGAGTCCAAAAACCTTCATCTTGGATATCCTAATCATATACTCGCACCTAAACGAGAAGGACCATTCACCATCACCGACGTCTTATCCCCCGTCACTTACCGACTCTCACTTCCCATGCAATGGTGTATCCATCCCATATTCCACACCGCACTCCTATCGCTGTTCAAAGAGAACAATACTCATGGTCCTAACTTCGTCACACCACCACCTGATCTTGTAGACGGTGAAGAGGAACAAGAAATAGAGGTCATCATCGGCCATAGAGGTTCAACCTCGCGCAGATATTATAACATCAAATGGAAGGGGTTCCCAAGTTCCGAGAACGAATGGATGACAGAGAGACAAATGGGTAACACTTCCAATATTCTCCTTTCCTATAAAAACGCACATTGTCTTTGATTTTCCTTTTTCTTTTGTAGTATTCATGGACTACTACCCTTAAAACAGGGGTAATGTTACAGTTCTCTTTTCCCCTATCTCACTTGCTTACCAAGCCCTCTATGACATTCCATCTCATTCTATTGTATGATCCTCACTTCCCTTTTCTCATTGACTGTTGTATCATCATACAACTTTCGTTTCTCTTTACTTATTTAAACTCATCTTTAACTCTTCTATTTAAACCATTGTCTCATACTTGTACTCTTTAACTCGACCTACACAGCCCAGGGCCTGCAATACTACTGCTTAACTCACACAACTCGATACTAGGGTATCGCTAGAACTTTCGACTCTTGTTTCTGCTAATGATGTCTAATCAATGACAAGCATAACACATACACACTCTTGATGTGCTGCTCAAACGCCTATAGACCACCCAAATCAGCCTTGCATAGACACCTAGAGGCATGTAACTCATCGGACACTCAGTCCAGGGCTCGAGTGCACAATCAACGCTGCTTGGAGTCATTTTGACTGGAATGCTTCATCCCATTGGCAAGCTCAATCACATTGTTTGGATTTGGCAGGAAGAGGCCTTGCAGGATGGCTATGGCACTATCAAAGACTGCAGTGCCTTCCTCACCAGCCTTGGCATGCACAATCACTTGACCATTTTGCATGAGGTCAGCATGGATGCCACTGATGTGTGATGGGGAAGAGGGGTTCAGGTATGTCGAGTGCTGATAGCTGCCAAGCTGGTATGATTCTACCTAGAGTCATACATTAGGTGGGGTGTGCAGAGAATGGGGTAGACATACAGCACCGAGAGGAGTGGAATCAGTGAAAGAGGGCTCGTATGTATACAGATCTTGATAGAACTCTGTGTGGTTGCTGTTGCGGGCGATGACAACATATTATGAACATCAGGCATTGCAGGTCATTAGTGCAGTTGGTAGAGTAGCTGTGAGGGGAAAGAGAATTCCTGGAGGTGGCTTGAGAGACGGAAAGCTGTTGTTTGAGGTCTTGATGGTCTTGATCAACTTCACAGGGGCGATGACCTTGCCGGAGTATCTACCTGCTGTGGCCTGAAAAAAATGAAGAACATGGGTAATAACAAAAGAATAACAGCAACTTACAAGTGCACTTTCCTCCTGCTGGTGAATCTCAGAGGTGCTTGGTAGGTCAACGTTAACAATGATATCCTCCAAGGTCTTCTGGTAATTAGTCCAAACCAGACCCATGGACTCAGATGTTGGTTGAAGTTCAGAGTACTTGCCGGCAGACTGTGGCAAGTCATCCTCCACACTGTACAGTTTATCTGGAAGGGCCTAGTACTCAAGGTGTAGGAAAATTGGTACCCCTTGCCGCGAGGAAGTTGCATGCTCATTGTGGGAATCAGTTATAAGAGCTTGAGAGATCAGTCGCGCCTAGTCACCACCTACCACCCAAAAAATTTCCTCAAGCTCATGGCCCATACAAAGAATAAGAAAAAGGCAATGGCCCTTCCAGTATCCTATCCTAATGGTCCCAAAACCCAAAGAGGATGCCATGGTGTCAACAAGTGGTTCGAAAAGTTATAGACTTACCTAGATAGTGGGCTGAGAGAGGACCAACTTGAGTGGATTGACTCCTTGCACGGTGGGTTTGGGCCTCAGTGACTCCCAGAGGCTAAATTATTGGTTATTCAGAAGTGGAACAAATCAGTGTCTACCCTAGTACTTTTGTCCACACCATGAAGGACAAGAAACACATTAAGCGTGCCATGCAGGAGCAATACCCTGATGGTTTCACTGCATCCCAGTTCCCAATTTTTGATCCCCAAAACTCCTTTTCCATCACCCCCCCTGAAGAACATGAGGAGGCCTTGCATGCATGGCACCCTCCATTTCTTGCAGCCAGGTTTTGTCATGTCATTATCAAGCAAGGTCAGAAAGCACTCATTACAGCCTGGGGTGGTCTGCAGGACCATGCTCTATCACTTGAGCATTATACCAGCCCCAGTGAGGCCAACCTGTCATCCACGCCTACCTACCATTTTGGTTTATGGCAGGTGCAACAAGCCCAACCTATGGTCACTTGTGCAACCAGGAAGCAAAACCTGGAGGTGTTGAAGGCCATTGACAAGCTGCTGACTGCAGTTCAGGCCCATGTGATGCCCAAGATAACTGCTCTTCTTGGCAGACATGCTCCCAAGCAACTGGAGCATCAGTGCAGGTGCATATTATGCTTAGAACTCCCCTACAGTACTAACATTTATGCTGTAGGGCATATCAATTCATTAAGAATTTCACCCTTCTCAAGGATGAGCTTATCAAGAGGCCGGCTTTGGATTTTTTTGGAGCTTTTTTGCATTTACCATCAAGGAGGGTATGAGTGAGATCACCCATCTTGATTGGAGTGATTACATCAACTCCATTACATGATTGATAGCCTTAGGAGACTGGGAGGGTGCTTATTTGGTGCTTCTGCAGGAGGGCCTGGAATGGTGCATCCCTATCCACCCAGGAGATGTGTTTAGCCTCAAGGCCCGCATATTGGTTCATTGTACAACCCCAGTTACCAAGGGGCACAGGATTATATTGACCTGCTTTTCAGATAGCAATATTCTGCGCCATGGTCAATTTAAGCTCTATTTTAGATCAGTTAGAATTTTGTAGTTTTTGTATCAGCCTACTAGTACTGTGACCAAGCTACTAGAAGCCTTATCAGGGATTCCTATGCTTGGTCCAACTCTTGAATGTGTTCAACTCAGCCACCAACAGGTTTGCAGACATGCAAGCAGCTATCTCTGTTTGTATGTCACTAACTTTCATATGTGGGAGTTAATGGTGACAGGACTAAAGAACAGGACATTAGCTATCAATTTCAAAATATCATGAGCACCCTGGCAAACTCTCTATCTACTGCCTGACAAGTGCAAGTCTCATCTTGAGGAGAAACCAGGTGTAGCACACTGAGACCCCTGGACTCTAGATCAGAAGCAGGTGCAGTCCCAGGTCAGATTATGTAAGCGTGATGTGTTGATTTACTGGTGTGCTCACCTCTTTTTTCCTTGGTCATGGTGGTCACTGCCAGTTTCCCGGTGCCAAGGGGTGATTCTTGTAGTCGCTTGACTAGTGGGCACAAAATTTCCTTGGTTCAAATGGCTGGGAAGCGGGTGATACAGACCCATCTTTCTTTTTTTAGCATTTTCAAATTAGACGTGGCATCAGCACGCTATTTTCATTCACCATGATCTTGTAAGTCCAACTCACTCTTTTTATGGTACAGTCCAATCACTAATGCATCTGAATTTCCAATGTGTTGCAGCCTTACCCTGTGTCACAAAGGAGTTGACAGTGAAGGGTGCCTGGAAGCGCCTAGTCAGTCTTGTGTGCTGAGTGGTTTCACTGCAGGTTTGCTTCATGCTTGGATCCTCACAGATCATTGGATCCTTACAGATCCTCACATGCTGCCCCATGTGTTATCCTTTCAACAGCACTAATGCTGCGACAGTCAGGAGCTTGGTCAGCAGTCATTGCCAGTTTTCCAGTGCCAAGGAAGGGTTCTTGTAGTCACTTGACTAATAGGCACAAACTTTCCTTGGTTCAAATGGCTGGGAAGCAGGTGATGCTGGTCCTTTCTTTTCATTTTCAAATCAGTCTGGGTGTTAGCATGCCATTTTCATGGCCGTCATCAGTCCAACTTGTTCTTTTGACAGTCCGGTCTGGTCGCTAATGGATGCAGGACTCACACTCATGCCTATGCATGGTGCTACAGAATTTAGGTCCATTAGGTTCTTCTGACACATAGGGAGAAGGGCATGCCTTGAGCTGGACAAGGCACCATCACCAAGAAAGCCATTAGCAAACTGCACAAGGAGATCAATGGTCTTTTAGCAGGTAGTTTTACCAATGCCCGAAGTCGACGTTGATGCATCAGGAAAAACTATATCTCTATATAGAGGACCATCCTCTATATAGCCCCGATAGCACACCACAGCTCTATACAGTCTATGGCAAGCTATCACAGCACTATAGACCAGTATAGACATCATGAAAGTCTATATATTACCATAAAGTTTGGTAAGTGTATTTAGAAGTAAAACATTTCAACAACTATAGACCCCAGTAGACTGTGGGAACTTTTTTCGATGAAAACCAAAGTTGTAGTCCTTGTCTAGGGAAGTCTATCCATAGTCTTATGACTTCAATAGGTTAAGATCCTAGTGAGTTATAAGGAAAATACTCGAAATTGAAGGGTTCAAGAAAGCAACTTGACCATGGGAACTTTTTTCGATTAAATCAAAGTTGTAGTCCTTGTCAAGGGAAGTCTATCCATAGTCTAATGACTTCAATAGGTCAAGATCTTAGTGAGTTATAAGGAAAATACTTGGAATTGAAGGGTTCAAAAGTGTTAAGGTACACCTTATTTATGTAAGCAAAAATGCGAAAATTCACCTTATGTGTATTCAAAATCCTAATGCTAACAGTCAATTTCATTGTCTTTTTCTTACTGTCATAATACTAGTCCTATTAACCAAAAACTCGAAAATTCACCAAGTCTTGTGTTGTGGCTTTGTTTGGCACTGCTTATGTAAGCAAAAATGCGGTCAACCAACAAGTCTTTTCCCATTCTTTCCTTCCCCCCCCACTGCCCCCTCATTAGATTATCTTCCATATTTTTCTTACAATTTTCGAGTTTTTGCCTCTCTTCTCTTCTTCTTGCTTCTCTATCCTTCTCTTGGTGTTGATGTTGTTGGTGCTGGTACTGGTGCTGGTGCTTTGAACTCTGGTAAGTCTCCCTCCATAATTTTCGCATTTTTGACTATTTGACTAATCTTTTTTCTAACCCTCTCCTTCTAGCTCTCTTCCCTCCTGCTCCTCCTCCCCCCAACTATTTTCGCATTTTTGACCATTTGGCAAGTCTTTTCTCTGACTCTCACTTCCTCCTGTCTGATCCTCTCCTTCTAGCTCCCTTCCCTCCTCTTCCCTCAAGAATTTTCGCAATTTTCACTATTTGGTAAGTCTTTCTTTTTTTTGTATTCATCTTTCCTCTCTGATTCTTCCTTCTAGTTCTCTTGCCTCTTCCTCCTGTAATTTTCGCATTTTTGCCTGTTTTGTAGTTATTAGTTTACATGTATTGTAGTAGTTGAAATATAATTTGGAATTTTCGCTTTTTTTTAATTTTGAGAACACTATCATGGCAACAAACAGCTATTAAGAGAAATTTTTGCTTTGTGTTTTGAGCTATAATAGCTACAATAGTTATGGTATGTTCCACCCAGCTATAGCAACTTTAATAGAGCTATATAGCACTATACACTGGTGTAGTAAGCCTGCACAATTGGGCACTTGGCTATACGAGCTATAGGGCTATGGAGTCTGTATAGCAGTCTATAGTGCTATGGGTGGCTATATAGCCTTACCACATTTTCCTGATGTGGGTATCAAATGCCACAAGGTGGAAGGAGCAAAATGGGCAATGGTGTGCCTTTACCTACAAACTGGATATCAAAAACTTGCTCATGGGACAACCTCATGCAGGCTTTTTTACTCAGGGCTTCAACAGGTGATTTAATGGCCAATCAAGACTTGTGCTCTACTGACTTCATCTCTTTAATCTCTCTGCAACATTTGTCAGGAACCAAATCATCTCCTCCTTCAGGTCGCCACCAGCTTGTGATATCCAGGCATCAGCACCACCAGTTGACCAAAATATCATACTTTTAAGTCCTTCAATTCGCCAACTCATGAGAAGCATCATCCATGCAGTACGGCATGAGAACAGTCCAAGTTCAGTTGATGTCCAGGATGAGATCAAGAGCAACTATTCAGTTGGGTTGGGGGACTCTGTCAGAGATTCCTCTGCCACTCTTGTTAATGGACGCAGTCAGCGTGAGGATGTGTCAGTGGTACCTGGTGGATTTGAAGACCATGGATTGGATGTCACCCTCCTCCAGTTAGAAAAACTGCTGTACATAGAAGCAGATCCCCCTGGTGCTGACCTGGATTTGGATATGAAGTTGTATCAGAAGGTTTGTCTCACTTCCAGTCTGACTCTGTAAAATAGTCTCCTAATAAAATACAACTCAGATCTGCATGTCTGTCACTGTCATCATTCACAATGCTTGGTGACTCGACTTTAACCTGGTGCTGCTGTCCTTCGAACCCCATGTTCAGGGAACACACAACCTTATGGACCTGACATTGTCTTCTCCATATCACCCAAAGCTGTTACGCAAAACCTCTCGGATGGGATCTGGCAGCGCTAAACCTGCAAGGGGCATTCGAAGCGTGGCCTTCGGCGCTAGCCTAGCAAGGAGCTTGCCTGCACTAAGTCTGAGTAAGGGTTGAAGCCCTTACTTGCATAGAGTCGATTGGAGTTTCTTGAGGATATGATCCAAGAGACGGAGTTCAACTCAAGGGTATCATCTCAAGAGAAGATGGTTCTTTGTACAGAGGGAGCTCTCTTAGGTAAGAGAAGTTCAGACCCAACGACAAGATCAGATGAGAACCGAATAGATTCAAGTTAGAGAATCTATCTACTGTACAAGTGAGATATATATACGTAAAGGTGATATACCGGTGGAATGGTAAGGGTACAGGGTAAGCAGAGGCAATACTGAGTCAGTGGTAAGGGTCAAGGGTTGTGTGAGTCATAAGTAAAAGGAGGTAAGAAGTACCGGTTGAATGGTAAGGGTAAAGGGCATGGGGAATCCCCATCAATGAGGGAACCGATACAGTGGGTAAGGCATAGGGTTCGGAAGAAGCCATGGCTTCTGTGATCTAGGGGTAGAAGCGAGAGCTTCTCGTGTTTCAGAATGACGGGATCAAAGAGAAAGAGACGAGAATAGAATCGTAACTATGGTCCAGGTCTAGACGAGTCCGAAGAATGAAATGATACGTAATGCTCATGTTACTGTAACAAAAGCCATGTTTCACACTCACATCTTCTGTCTCCACTCTCCAAAGCTGGAACAAAGCGAAAGGGCCTTTCCCAGAAGAAGTACAGTACCACTCGGGTGTCGCAGAAGGCCTTGACTATGGTGCAAGCAAATGTGTTTGTGATCACACTGGGTAAGTCATACATTACTTCCAGGGAGTAGGCCAATCTGACAAACACTGCCCTAAACAAGCTTCTCATTAACAGCCAGTTGCTGGCATCCTCATTCAGGATTAGTGGACCAAGCTCTCCTGCATCTTTCGTGCTTTCCAGGATGCTGGATCTGCACTTGAGGAGCCGAAACCGGTCAGTGGATGTGTCAGCATCTCAGTTTCTGGCAGTGGCAGTTTCCAAGGTGAAAGCATGAACTTGTTAGCGTGTGCCTGTCCAAGCGTGTACAGTGGTCCACCTGGTCCACCACTTGGAGACCAGGAAGAAGAATATGATGACGATTACTTTGACTCTGAGAGTGATGATCCAGATCCAGATAGGTTTGTTAACTTCAGCTTGCTATCACACCTGGCCATCCGCTTGCACGACAAGGTCCCTCATGGTACCCACGTGAAAAGCAGCATTCCTTACCCTTGTGCGTTCATGGGCAAGGACATTGTTGTAAGTCTGTTAAGGTCGTGCTCAAGGGGGAGGTTACTCAAAGGGCTTCGGCTTCAGCTCATGCACTGTGCCCCTTACCCGAGTATGTGCCCTTAATTTCCAAGGGGCAGAAGGGAAGTCTGACAGAAGTCCAGGAAGTCCGGAGGTCAGATGTCGGGGGGAGTTTGGCAGAATTCCGGAAGACTATGAGGGAACAGAGTAAGGCTACTGTGGACAAGTCCAGAGTAGAAACAGAACAGAGGTTAGACTACCCTAAGGTAGAGCCAGAGATTTAGTCCTAAGGTTTAACCCCTAAGACTCAGAGGTGGACAAGAGATGAGACTCAAGTCCAGAGATTGCAGGAATGAGCAGAACTAAGATGATATTCAAACTGAGGAGTTCCGGAGTATTACAGGAGCTTATATACTGTAGGTATCATGTAAGTAAATCAGTCAGCAAAGCAAGGGCTATGTACGAAGCATGTGGAAAGTCTATTAGTAAGTGCATAACGGATCAAAGCAGTGAGGTCGGAAATGAAGTAAGAACGAACAGATCAGTAAGCATAGCGGAAAGGACATAACTGGTAGCTGGAGCAATAACTATTCTAAAAGGAGATAGGGGTGAGTATGGAGATGAAGGTGGAGCACTGGGCAAAATAACAGAACGGAGAACCAGACTTTAGTGGAGGGGTTCTGGAGTTCCGGATCTGGAGGTACGGGATATGACACATTTGGTCTATCTCACAATTACCCACAATGCCCATCTTATGAACCCGATGTCTTCATTCATTCACGTTTACTGGCCAAAAAATGCCCAATGCTACAGCCTCCTACATCAATTCCTCTGCCTCCACATCCCTTTCCAAACATGACCATCTATCGGATGCTTAACTGGATGTCGAGCGGAAGTACCAGGAAGTCTGAGGTGGAGGTTTCATGTCTGGTCCATGACGTGTTGCTTGCAGAGGATTTCAATGCTATCAATCTGCAAGGCTTCAGTATGAGGAAGTACCTGAACCTCCTCGACATTCCAGATCAAAATCCACAGAACAGCGATGCACCCTCTGCATCTGTGGTGTTTCCAGAAGGTTGGGTGGAGGCAGATGTGATGATAAAAGTCCCAGGTCGAAAGGTCGATGCTTCCGGTGGCCATCCCTTCAAAGTCCCAGGGTTTCACTATTGGCCGTTGGTCAGCACCATTCGTGAAGCATTTTCAGATGCTCAAGCGAAAGCATTCCATCTATGGCCATTTCGCTGTCTTTGGACCAACCCAAACAATGGGTGCACATATCATGTTTATGATGAACTTTACACATCAGATGCATGGATACAGGCCCACAACGACCTACAGAAGAAGCCCAAGGAGCCCAACTGTACCCTTGAGCAAGTAATTGCTGGTTTGATGTTTTCCTCAGATGCAACACAACTTACCAACTTTGGAAATGCAACGGCATGGCCATTGTACTTTGTTTTTTTGGCAATCTGTTGAAGTACGCTCGCACAAAACCTGGCTCTGGGGCTTGTCACTTAATCAGATTCTTGCCATCTGTGAGTCTCATTTACGTGCATCATTCAAAGTGATTTCACATCTGTGTAGCTTCCAGGTCAAATCAAAGATACTTTCTGAAACCTCAGGGTCTTTATGAAAAGTGGGATAACCACTCTCTACACACTGCTGGAGAGAACTTTTCCAGGGATGTTGGGATGTTCTTTTGGATGAAGAATTTCTCCATGCACACTGCCATGGTATTGTAATGAGATGCGCTGATGGTGTACTTTGCCACATATTTCCCTGAATATTTACATATGTGGCTGACTATCCAGAGAAGTAAGTGAGCTCAGGGATGCCAATTGCATGTTGCTGTAATGTGAATATTAGGGTTCTCATCGCAACTATCAAAGACATGGGGTCTTGTCTTTGTCCACGCTGCCTGGTGATAAAATCGAAGGCCGATCTTGTTGGATTTGTGAAAGATATGCATGGGTGAATCAAAGATTTAAGGGTCTACTGCCTGCAGAAGATACAGGCTGCTCGGGACATTGTATACAAGTCTGGGTATGCAGTTGATAGTATTGCGGTAGAGAGGGTTCTATCCAGTGAGTCATGGGTTCTGACTATTGTGAGTATTTTGCTTGTCCTATTTACTTTGACTGAGATACAGTGTGCAGAATGTCTTCGCGCAGAAGCTTGGCAGTTTTGAACTCAACCCATTTCAAATGCTGGTTGCTGATCTTATGCACAAGTGCGAATTAGGGACTTGGAAGAGTCTCTTCAGTCATTTGATCTGTCTTTTATATGTGCTCCCCAAAGGCACTGAAGTCATGATCACACTCAACCAAAGGTAAGACCTTGTTATCCAAAACTCGCAGAAAGGCTTATGGTACCTCCAGGTTCAGACATGTGCCCACTTTTGGCCGAGGTGTTATCTGAAGGTTCACTGATGATACGTCAAGCATGAAAAGGCTGGCTGCAAGAGACTTCGAAGATAATCTACAGGTCATTGTTGTTTCTTTCCAGAGATCATTACTGATGTCATTGCAGTGTGCTATGCCCATTTTTGAGGGACTCCTGCCAACCCCACACAACACAATGGTGCAGACCCTACTGTTCAGGTTTGCTGAATGGCATACTTATGCAAAATTGCGGCTGCACACTGAATTAACCCTGAATTCTATGTCACAAGTATTTACTTTTCTCACTTGGCAGCTACGAAGGTTCCGTCGTCAGGTCTGCGATAACTACGATACTACTGAACTTCCGAAAGAAAAGGCTGCATGACATCAATGTGAAGCACTTAAAGAAAACCGAACTACTGCTGCACCGCCATCCTCTCCTAAGAAGAAAACATTTAATATGAAAACATACAAGTTCCATGCTCTTGGAGATTACATCCAGTCGATCAAATTCTTTGAAACAACCAATTCTTTCACAACACAAATAGTAGGTGCTGGTTAGCTATCAGTTTGAGCTTCTAAATTCAATATGATTGTAGGGTGAACTTGCTCATCGGGCCATCAAGGCATTTTACCCATTCACCAACAAACAGAATACCATCAAGCAGCTTTCAAAACATGAATGACAATGACAACAACTTTGGAAGATGCAAGAGTCAGAGAAAGCATCTCCTGGCCCAGTGTCACAAATTCCTAATACAAACCATTTTTCATTTCTCGGTTTTCCTTTGGCTACTTCCAGTACCCAAACCGGTCACGTGACTCCTCATCCTTTCACACCTTCACATGTCACATTGTCACCCCTTCACATTTCACCTATCACATCTCCGATCGGTTCCCCTACGCCCAGGGCTAGAACTATTCCATTACCAATCATTTAATCTCTGCTATGACGTCATTGCTTATATATCATGACATCAGGCTATGTCATCCGCAGTATTGTACGATTCTTTTTCATTGGCTGATTTCTTTTAGACTCAGTTATCTCTGACTCAATGTTATGTATATAGTTAGGGTAGTCGTAGTCAGTACTCCTTAGACTTAACCTCTTCGTTCCTACCCAATGTAGACTCAGATGTTCACTCTCAATATCATCTCTTTCTCTATACTTGATAAGTCCTAGTGGTCGTGTGAAACCTTTACCATTTGGTGAATGTTGATCATAACACCCAGTCTGCACTGAAAATCTTCCACCCCCGGATCCCCGCCTTCATCATCAACTATCCCACCATTGCAATTCTCCTGTGTATATACACAAACTATTGCAAGACAACAAAAATAACCCAGCATTTGAGGTGTGTATTCTCGAGTCTGTGTACATTAGTTACTCAGCCGCTCTCACAAGAAATTTATTCCAAAACTCAAGGACCACATACTGCATTGCTTCCAGGCGCAAGATGGCCTCATCAAATTCTCGGGTGACGACCAAAATCACATTGTCATATGCGACAATGTTCTGTTCTCTGTCAACACACTACGGGTCAATTACACTTCATATGATCTGCAATGCCAGCAAGATTTGATTAACCCTCACAATCACGCTGATATCATGGTATTATCAGGTGATTCTGAATCTCACTCCACTCATCCATATTGGTTCACTTGAGTACTGTGCATATTCCATGTTAACATACTTGATTTACGATTGAGTGGAGCTAACCCACAGAAAAATCAGATGGAGATATTATTTGTCAGATGGTTTGATCCAGTGCAGCGGTACCAGTCAGGGATCAAGACAGCTTGTCTTCCAAAAGTTGCTTTTGTGCCTGAGATGGACAACTCTGCTTTCAGTTTCATTGATCCTGCATTAGTGATTCACGGGGTACATCTGATCCCTGCTTTTGCGGATGGATGGATGCACCAGTCTGCACCACAGCAAAACTCAGCCCAATGCACATGGAGGGAGGATGCTACATGGACTGCATACTATGTCAACATGTAAATTATCATCTCCATTTTTTATTCATAGTCTCATTTGACATACAGGTTTGTGGATCATGATATGTTTATCTGGTTTACTGGTGCTGGTGTTGGTCACGGACCTTGGCAAGCAGATGGTCCAAGTGACAACAAATCTGGTGAGGAGGATGAGTGCAAGGAGGACAAGTGCAAGGGGGACAAGTGCAAGGGGGAATGCCGCACAGAGTTCTACAACCATCATTGATAGAGCTGTGGCTGATCGGGCAGCAACGGAGTGTAGGAGACTTACAAGGCAATGGGAAGCTGTGGTAATTGAGATACGTGATTTTCGAGTGTTCTTGCGATTCCTGCTCCCACTTTCGTGTGAAGACCTGCAAGCAGCAGTGCACCAGGGCCCGGTCAACAGACTCAGCACTAGGACCTGCCATTGTGTCCCAAGTTTGATCAAGGGTGTTGCCTGCAATCTTCCCGCTCCCTTTGTACCTTTGGGGTGCTGCATGCATGCATGCAAAAGTTTGGCAGAGGCCACCAAACTTTTAGCAAATGAGAACTGTTCACTCAGGCTGTGATAATACACATTCTGATTGGTACCTTTTGGCATGTTGACAAAATTTTACTCCTGCAATGTCAAGCTATCCAAACATACATCTCAACAGATAGAAACATGTAATCCTCATCAAATATTTTTCGTCCATTGCTGAGATCAGCCAATGCTCTGGCAGACTATACTGTCATTATTATAGATAACCGACTCTAATTAGAGACAACTTGTTATACTTCCTTGTCACAGACTACTGATGCTTTGATAGATTATCCATTACAGCTCCCACGATGGATAATTTGCCAGACACTCAATTTGGCATGATTCTACTCATTCTGGGGGCTGTCCGTGATGGATAATGGGACAGCCAATACTATTTAGTGTGTTCCTACCCTTCCTGGGCTGCATCACCCTCTTGTGTCTGCTTTGAATTTATCCTGCCCCTCTCCCTGCTTCTCTGCAATCTAGATCTGATCATTCCATCAAAAGAACCAACATGAGTCCTTATGTCAGGCTCCCCACATTATTCCCACACATCACATGTTCGCATTTTTCAGCCACACAGTGTGGGAATTACCCCACAACACCAAAAACATCGCCCATTTTGGGAATCTCCACAATATCAATTATTCTCACACCCTCCCCACCTCAGTGCAGCTTCACCACCACACCACAATAGGTCTCCCTTCATATATAAGTAGTAGTTTGATATATATATGTATATTATAATATAATAGTCCGCTTTTTTTGTTTATTTCTGTGCCTGCTCCTCCTCCAGGGCCCTTTCAAAATAGCCTAGGGTACAGAACACTTACACACTTTTGCCCCTTTGATAGGGAAGTGTTCTATTGTATTCAGGACATATTTGGGAGTGTATATGAAGAGATTCCCCCACTTTTTTGACCCCCTGAAGCGCCCTACATCAATAGATATAGCTTATATACAGGAAAATACAAAATATGTTCCCATGTTACAATGTATTTCTAGATAGATATACTTGGAAAAATTATCCCCAGCATTTATTAAACAGCAGGAATAATGTATAAGGAGCCCAGGACCATAGGAGAATCCCCTGTTCCATAGTGCACCCTCCCTCTCCTGGTGGTTCACCCCCTGTGAAAATTTTTCCTGTAGGGTCGGACCTTCAGAGTGGTGGGGAGTCTATTCCTATGCATATTCAGAGTATATCTATCATCTAGCTACCATAGGAAACCTATAGGGTCGTTCAACAGGAACAAAATATGTAAAATCAC
Source organism: Suillus paluster (assembly GCF_016628075.1). NCBI lineage: Eukaryota > Fungi > Basidiomycota > Agaricomycetes > Boletales > Suillaceae > Suillus > Suillus paluster. The sequence goes on from NW_024537652.1 coordinate 90,378, forward strand.
ATTTTCGACATTTTTGATGTTTTCAATATCTCACCCTTGCACACATGGTCCAACCTGCTCATATATATATCATTAGTTGTATATATATATATGCTTTGTATACCAAAGATCAGTTTAAAATGGGCCGGAGTTTTGAGCTAGTGTGTATACTTGCTATTTCTACTGATAAGGGGCCCATACTTTTGATTCATCGATGTTTATTAATCGGACACCTGGGATACCTCTAATACATATCCCTGATTATAGCTTTAACGTTTTAGAAAGATCCATCAAGGATTGAGTGAATTACAAGCAAAATAACATATATGTGAAAAATGACAATTGACATCTGTTCACACAAAGTCACATTTATATATGATACAGGTCGAAGATTTCATTAAAAATGTGTAAGATACATGATAGACTACCTAAGGAACCTATACTACATACTGCCCTGAGGGCAGAATGTTGATGGGGGGGATGTGGTGTAGAAGTGTTTGAATTGGTGGCCCATAGCAAAGTATACACCAACTGATCATTTTCGATGTTTTGAACTTCAGGACATTTAAAGTTTCCCACACTTGATTTCTTATCTATTTCACTTCCCCAGCTCTCTATTCTGGGTGGATCTTTCTGTATTTTTGAGTCCATGATATGGAATATATGTGAAATGTACTCCAGGTGTCTGATTATTAAATTTCGATGAATCAAAAGTATGGGCCCCTTATCAGTAGAAATAGCAAGTATACACACTAGCTCAAAACTCCGGCCCATTTTAAACTGATCTTTGGTATACAAAGCATATATATATACAACTAATGATATATATATGAGCAGGTTGGACCATGTGTGCAAGGGTGAGATATTGAAAACATCAAAAATGTCGAAAATGTGATTTTACATATTTTGTTCCTGTTGAACGACCCTATAGGTTTCCTATGGTAGCTAGATGATAGATATACTCTGAATATGCATAGGAATAGACTCCCCACCACTCTGAAGGTCCGACCCTACAGGAAAAATTTTCACAGGGGGTGAACCACCAGGAGAGGGAGGGTGCACTATGGAACAGGGGATTCTCCTATGGTCCTGGGCTCCTTATACATTATTCCTGCTGTTTAATAAATGCTGGGGATAATTTTTCCAAGTATATCTATCTAGAAATACATTGTAACATGGGAACATATTTTGTATTTTCCTGTATATAAGCTATATCTATTGATGTAGGGCGCTTCAGGGGGTCAAAAAAGTGGGGGAATCTCTTCATATACACTCCCAAATATGTCCTGAATACAATAGAACACTTCCCTATCAAAGGGGCAAAAGTGTGTAAGTGTTCTGTACCCTAGGCTATTTTGAAAGGGCCCTGGAGGAGGAGCAGGCACAGAAATAAACAAAAAAAGCGGACTATTATATTATAATATACATATATATATCAAACTACTACTTATATATGAAGGGAGACCTATTGTGGTGTGGTGGTGAAGCTGCACTGAGGTGGGGAGGGTGTGAGAATAATTGATATTGTGGAGATTCCCAAAATGGGCGATGTTTTTGGTGTTGTGGGGTAATTCCCACACTGTGTGGCTGAAAAATGCGAACATGTGATGTGTGGGAATAATGTGGGGAGGCCTGACATGAGAAGAATAGCTGAGTTTTAAAAATGCGAAAAATGTGGCTGTGTATATTGTTCAGTATGGAAAGTCAGACAACCGTGCTCACATTTGTAAGCATTTTTTGTCACATGCATCACAAAGACTCCGAACACCTTAGTGAGACATAATTAAAGTTTATGACAGTGCTGCGGAGCACACAAAGAATCTCGAAATTCACAAACTAAGTACAAGGCAAGAAACCACATCTATATATTGTGCACAACATTTCCCAATCAAACGCGTCTACATAGTCATTCACTAGCTAGCCTCTAGCTCCCCCACTGACACTGCTGGTGCTAGCTCCCCCACTGACACTGCTGATACTAGCTCCTCTGCTGACACTGATGGTAACCAATACTAGCTCCTCCGCCAACACTGATGGTAACCGTTCAAGTCCAAAGCCACTCCATGTACAATAGTCATTACAAAAATGTTTTTTCTCGAACATACTGACTTTGATCTCTAAGTTGCCGTCGCCAAATATGTCCTTGCCTTGGCTGACTGAACTGAAGTTCTTCAGTATCATAGTGTGTGCTTGTCTGAAATGGAGATCACGTACGGGTGCGTCAGGACTTGAGGGTCTGTAAGAATCTCAGCATCACCTTGAATATAAAATTTTCATGCTAAAATCAACGTACAATATCAAAAAGTATGCACCCTGATAGTCTGATATAAAAGCCAAACTGCCAGTCTTGGCATACTGGATGTGCTGGGTACAAGCCAAAAAAGCGGCTATGTCATAGCTGAACTCATCCACATCAAGCAATGGATTACAATCCATATTGTGGATATACTTGATGAAGTTCCTACTGTCATCATCACCGATCAGTTCCTCAAGCAGAAACCCGGCCCGAGGGGAACATCCTTTTGACTTCTGGTTAAGATCAGACTGCGGTGCCTGACTGTATGACAGTGCGAGGCCTGCTTCAATGAAACACAACCGAGGGATTGTAAAGGGTGGAGGGTCGGTTGAGCGGGCAATGCAGTGATCGATGTAGTTATAGGCGAACTCTAGAAGTGGGCCTGCCCAGTATAGCACATTTGCTTCTCGAAAGAGTTTCGGAATTTCATCAGCTACTGCATACCGCCCAATAACATATCTTCCAGGGGCCTTGCTGCTTCCTGGAGGGTAAATCTTGTGAAAAGGCCGCTTGACTGCCACTTTCTGACGGGGGCATGAACCAAGTCCAGACTCTGGAGCTGCAAAGAGCGTTAGCCAACTGGGATGTGCCGTCTTGAATCCACCAGCACCCAGCATGTTGTCTGAGGAGATGTCGATGGTAAGTTGGCCGTTATAGCACGCCTCAGGATCCAAGCAAAATGCGTGGTACTGCGGCTTATCCAAAATCTCAGACAAGGGGCACTTCGGGATAGGAAAGAAATGTATGTTTTCGTTCTGTAAATTAAGAACTAGCACACACATTAGATTACATATGATAGATGATGGTTTCTCCTACCTTGGCGGACGTCTAAGTCCGCGGTACCCCCTGACTGTAAAACATCCCTCAAATGATTGCGATCAGGAGAGCAAAAGTTTGGCGCAGGTTTCTTGTGAGGAGGTGAGGGAGAGAGACTGCTACTGCTACTCTGAGTCTCAGATCGAGATGGCCTCTTTGAAGACACTTCAGATGATGGAGCGACTGTGCTGTGAAATAGTGAGGTAACGACTGGTGAAGCAGGATGGCGGCGGCGATTGATATCTTCCTAAATATGAGAGTTATATGTAAACATAATATATTGTATTAGACGGCAAAGCACGAACCTCTTCAATCTTATTGAGCCATGATTCATAGTCGTTCCACTGAGCCATGGGCATGACAATGGATACTGTAAAATGTCTTGTTTTGAATACCATAGCACGTGAACCTTTGCGAGAAGGATGCAAGCATTGTGAGTAAAAGTATGGCACATTTTCAGGGTGTGTCGCCAAATCAACCCAGCCTCCATCACGAACTATGAATTTGTCTTGGCGCCACAGAAATCCTGGTGCAAAAGCCTTGATCTTCAGTCCGATAGTATCAAGCACAAGCGCAACAAGGCCAGGTGCGTCGATTCGGGCATCAACATCCTTCTTGCCCTCACAGATGTTCTGAAAGGATATAAGTCAAAGATCTGCTAGTCCTAGTTAAATATGACGTACCCCAAACCCAATTCCACGACCACCCTTCCTCTTGTTGCCACCCTCTCGAACTGCCAAAAGCTCTAAGCTGATGGTTTCTGCGGGAGGCGTAGAGTACGCTTTCTTGGCCCAGTGATCTCGTTGCGCATCATACTGTGCATGATTCACAGAGTAGCCGGGAACTGGAGCAGCATAGATGGCAGAGTGAGATTGCTGAGGATGGGAATTCTGATGCGAGCTGGACGGGATAACTACCATGGGCCCTGCAAGTGGATTGCGTTCATAGGACATTGCAACCACAGGAGGCGGTTGTATGGACACTGAGACATTTAAATTGCTCAGCTGGTAATGATGAAGAGGGAAAGGGGGAGAAACTACTGACAAGATTGTTGTGCAGCATTTACGGACTGCCGAATATCCTGCAGGTCAGGAGAATGTCTGCCTGCGAGTCTTACTCCACTGGGTCATACTCCGGTGGCAGCCTTGCGCTGGTAGCGTTGGTAACATGCCCCACAAACAAACCGTCCAGGTTGCCCATGGACTACTGTGGCAATATAGTGGCAAGGTTCTCCCTTATGGATTTTGGCGGCACATGAGGGGCGTTGGCATACACTGTCTCCTTGCGCATTAGCGTCTTCAGTGAATTGCATAAATACCTCGAGAGACACCATGGAGAATGGGGAGAAGATACTGAGATTTAACAGATACCAGACAGCTTAAATACTCACTATACTGCATCTACTGATGGTTCTATTGATCACGGTGTGAGTCTGGACACCATAAGACCGGTGAGTCCCATGTCAAATCAGACTGATGCTGCAAGACCGGACACCGCGATACCTTATGTTAGAGATGGGCGATACTCATTTGGTGTTGATTGTAACTCACTGGATCCAAGAGGCGACCAATACTCGCTATACTGCATCTACTGATGGTTCTACTGATCATGGTGTGAGTCCGGACACCATAAGACTGGTGAGTCCCATGTCAAATCAGACTGATGCTGCAAGACTGGACACCATGATACCTTATGTTAGAGATGGGCGATACTCATTTAGTGTTGATTGTAACTCACTGGATCTAAGAGGTGATAGGGATAGGCGATACCTGACACATTAATAGACACATTAATATGTATTTTGTGTTCTGAACATGACACCGTACGCACCACCGTAGTTCCACCTCCAAGCCTAAGGGACTCGACTCTCGACTTTACACTCTTTTCGCTATTGAAAGTGGTGAGTCGTGACTTAATGTAAGGCCGGCTCATTCCTGTTACTGTATCCGATGTTTGTAATAAGCAATGCATTGCATCCCTATCTCGGATCCAGAACACTTGCCTTCTCTTCGTGTTGCGCTAATCGGGAGACACATTTCAACAACGCACCCAAATCTGAGTCGATCCTCATCTGCAGGGATGACCGCAGCAGGAACAGGAGAGACTTCCGATGGTGATCGAGGTTCCGTTTCAGCCTGTGGTATTGGTGAGTGGTCTGTATTTCTGGCAATCCAGCGCCATGCTCGTGGAGAATCAGTAATATAGTGACTCACCTGCAGCCTTCTTGATTCTGCAGAAATCCTTGGACTCCTAGGGCTTCATACACACTTCTGTGGCATTGCGACTGTGGCAGTCCTCGTGCGGATCATTTGTAAGTATGCTGGAACAGTATTTAACGACGCTCAACCTCTGCAGCCCATTCGATATGCCTAATCAGTATAAACCCACCCGTATGTCTACATTCAACATGCGTCCAAGTCTGACGACAGTTTTTCTAGCGCTGCTAGATGAGATCGCGCCTCACATTCTCCGGCTGTGGAAGACATGTCAGACCGACAGGAACATGGTCCACATTCTGCGGCAAAAGCATATCGACACAGAACATTATGGTATTGGGTGTGTACACTCGTGTTAGAATATCATTACCGTCTAACTCATCTCTTAAGGCTCACCAAGTTGAGAGAAATTCGGGAGGGCATGGGCCTCCGACGGACACGCCAGCAAGGTCATACCATAGAGTCTATCCGTGATGCTATGATCGATCTCCGTCAGATGTATCTGAAAGCTGGAATCCGCGAGGTGATCAGTCTCCTGTTCCATGAAAGGGATATGAGTGTTGCAAGGTCATGTACCAGTCTACTCCTTCCGCATTTGTTTAAAAACTGACTGATAGTTGAAGGAGTGTAGTATCCTCGTATTTCGCTGTCTATGAGCCTGAACTCGTACGTGAACGTAAATCCAGGTGCCTCAAGAGGAGGCGCTTCTGGGCAGCAGGCGTGAATGATCTATTCGCAGTAGACCAACATGACAAATGGTTGAGGTTTGGTCTTGGTCTCCATACCGGGATCGAACCATTTTCTGGGCGAATTATGTGGATTTGCGTATGGCATTCTAACCGAAATCCGCAGCTCATTTTATCCTACTACCTCAATACAATCGAGGAACTTGGTTGTTCGTTCTCTCATTCTTTATCTCATGCAAATTTGCTGTAATACTAATGTTATACCACTGTAGATATGCTGTTGATCACACAGAGTGATCTAGGCACTGAAAACTTCAGGATTGCCAATGCTCAAACTCTCCTTCGTCAGTGCTATGATCCCGACCTTCGAGGAATGCTGCAGCACCGCTGGATGCGTTCCAAAAAAAATGTCATGCCCGAAATTACCTGGTCCCAGTTACGACGATGTTTCACACCGGCCTTTGAGACACTTCTTGATCACGGTGTCAACGAGGGTTGGTATGACGTCAGAAACACTCTTCAAAAGTTTGTATCTTTCATCTTAGTCTCACTATGTGATAAATATAATTTCGTGCATCTTAGTATGGTATTTTGCTGGGTATTTATCCCTTGGCTTCAGCAAGAATTAGATGTGTATTGGGACCGCATCAATAATACAGCCAGGAGGTGTGATCGAAATAAGGCAGGTACATTCAACATCAGTGGCATCATCTGACCTTCTATCAGATACTCCCACACGGTGTCCCAAGCCTCATTTACGACTCCCCCAAAGACTTCAATGCTTTAGATTTCAAGGTAAGTCTCATGAGTCATGTTGGATGTGGATGATTGGATGACATGTGCTCTAGGTTACCATAGACCGTGATGGCGTGGATCATGTCCGTGAACTTTACATCAATTCTGCTCATCCCGTGTTCGACATCGTGCCACCCACACTTGGGGACTTTATTCAGCACTGTTATGATGAAATGGGTTGCCCTGAAGTCACACGCACGAATGTTTGGATAGTTTATAGGAACTTACTCTCCATCCTGCAACTTGCGGATAACGTACCACCCACTTTATTACCAAACGAGGCTGAGGAAGATAGTGTATTGCCTTTACTTGAGGGCTGCTCCGATTTACCATTCTGTGAGGAGCCAAATGGCCCTTACTATATGGGCGGAGTGGGTGGTGGGTTAGGCTTAGGTATGGGGTATAATTCTGTTCAATTTGGCTACCCACTGATGTCCGTGAAGATACTGCCCATCACAGTGAGCTGGACACTCTAGCTGATGCAGATGAACCCGACGTCTCACATCCCATCGAACAACCAGATTTCGATCATACAGGGTTGGTAATCTGGGATTTCTCAGACAATGAAAGCATTGAAGCTGCAGATGAATGGTGACCCTTGCTCTGTGTTATATTTTTCCTGGCATTAGTTTGTTGTGTATCTACTATCTTGGCACTATAGATGTATCTGGTTTCTTGTCTCGTACTTAGTTTGTGAATTTCGAGATTCTTTGTGCGCTCCGCTGTCATAAACTTTAATTATGCCCCACCAAGGTGTTCGGAGTCTTTTTGATGCACGTGACGAAAAATGCTTACAAATGTGAGCACGGTTGTCTGACTTTCCATAGTTCAGATCTCATAGGAGATCACAATCGAGATCAAGAATATCAACTATTATATAAGCGGGACAACAGGTACAGAGCAGCAGGAGCAAGGTAATAGATAATGGATAATGAAGGATATCCTCAAGGGTCCATGACAAGGAAGTATAATCACATGTCTCCAGTTAGCCATGGTTATCCATAATACTGCCAGGAGCAGGTGGCTCTGGTCATATTACTTAATGTTTATGCCATTAGCTAGTGCATGGTTCGATTGCGACAAAATGACTGTTCTTTATAAGTCATGGATATAGAATGAGAAAAGTGCAGTCCAAGAGTTTGCATTCTATAATGTAAAACATAATTTACTGGAAGTCCCTCAGCTTTACAATGCGATGTCGAGCTATGTACACCCATGCCTTGATAGACGCTGTTATGTAATCAACATCAGGTCATAGCGAGTTACCTTCCATTCAGTGATGTACGTGTAACGTAGTATAAATAGGTACAATGGAGAAATCCGAAAGTACAAGTGAAACAATCCTCCTATTGCTATCTATAAAGCATCGTCTCGAACCTCTCGCTCGTATCCCTCATTTATATGATATCCCAACAGCGGCAATTAATATCTCGTAATCCCGACCATCAAGCAAATAATTTACAGCTACCTTCATATCGATAAGACCAGATTTCATTTTATTCCCCTTACCACTTCTGTTTACTTGTCACGGTGCAGCTCGACAAACAAAAGGGTCCCGCTCGTTACGATATTTGGGCGCGCGAAGTACCCCAGAATGGTAAGCTCGGAGTCCGCTTTATATTGGTCACTGAGCTGCGACAACGTGTGTCTGTCACCTCTCACAGTGCACGACTATATTGATTGACAATATTGTGGTGCCATGATGTACCGCTAGACTAGACCATTGTCTTTATGATTGACCATGCTGATTCCTCGTAGTGACACGAGTTCAGTGTTACTCGGAGGTTTCAGCATGCTCCACTCAGGGCTAGCAACTGGTCATTAGCGCGATGGCTTTCTCTTCGAATGACTGGCTCAGTGATGTCAGGATGATCCGACCGATCAGAGCGTCGGATGAGTGACCATTTTGGGGTACTTCGCGCGCCCAAATATCGTAACGAGCGGGACTCTTTTGTTTGTTGAGCTCCACAAGTAAACAGAAGCGGTAAGGGGAATAAAATGAAATCTGGTCTATCGATATGAAGGTAGCTATAAGTACGCCGTTTACTCATTGTAGCCTATTGACCCCCCCTCACAATGTAACCGAAACTAGTACTAGTGTTGGTCCACTCTTGGGCCCCGATATAAAAACAATGACCTCCTTCTATCACTAAGTCTGTTACCAAGTTCTACTTTGTTACCATCCTTTGCTCTTACAGCCAATGCGTTCTTTCCTTCTACCAGTCCTTTCATTTACACTTGGCCTCGCCGCTAGTGCCATTGCCGACCCCATAATCTCTCGTTGGCAGCTTCACGAAAAACGTTCACATATACCCGCAGGATGGACCCGCGAGCGAACGCTCGATCCGTCTGCCTCGATTCCTTTACGATTTGCGCTTGCCCAGCCAAATATCGAGCATATCGAAGCGCAGCTCTACGAAGTTTCGCATCCTGACTCACCCAATTACGGGAACCATTGGTCTCCAGGTCAGGTTGCAGCCAAGTTTGCGCCAAGTACCGAATCTATCGAGACCGTGCGCACATGGTTGATCGAGAGCGGTGTGGAACCCCACCGCGTAAAAATCTCACCTACGAAGGGGTGGCTCGAAGTCACTTCTACTGTCGAAGAGGCTGAAAATCTCTTGCTTGCTGAATACCATGTTTACAATCATTAAACGGGTACAAAACATATCGGTTAGTTTCAAGTTAGATTCATGTCCATACGACCTAATTTCAAATTTTAACTACAGCCTGCGACAGTTACCATTTGCCAGAGCATGTCGGCCCGCATGTCGACTTTGTGACACCGACCATTCATTTTGATGTCAAGATTCGAAAGCGTAATCAACACAATAGAGTCCCGATCGGTCAACCTGGTCAGGGTAGCGGTCCCAAGACGACCGGTGCAGTCCAAGACATCATCAGTCAACTCAAGGATTGTGATAAGCAGACCACGCCAATTTGCTTGAGGACGCTATATGGACTTTGGTATCAGCCAGTCTCCGGTAAAAACAACAGTTACGGAATTGGTATGTGCACTAGTCGTGCAATTATGCGAGGGGCTGACGACCACGAAGTGGAGTATACCCCACAGGCCTATCTCCAGTCTGATCTCGATATGTTCGCAAAGAACTTTTCAACTGGTCTCGAAGGTGTTTCCCCTACGATGGTTTCAATAGATGGAGGTACTGTTGCAAATTATTCGCCGCAGAAAGCGACTGACTAAGTAGGTCGTGTTAGGCTACCTCCAGACTACAAACATGTCTTTTGACTACAATGGGGAATCTAACCTCGACCTCCAGTATGGGATGACCCTGGTCACAAAGGGACAAGACGTCACTCTTTACCAAGTTGGAGATGCAGTTGAAGGTATGAAGATGACCGGTAGGTCCAACATGCGAGGCTGACTGCGCTGACATTTAGGTGCTTCTTTCAATACCTTCCTTGATGCCCTTGATGGAGACTATTGCACTTACGACGGCGGCGATGACCCCTCTCAGGATCCTGTTTATCCTGACACCGCCGATGGTGGATACACGGGTAAGATTTTATATATTTTACCATATTTTAATTATATTTCGCGGCACAATGTAGGCACTGAGGATTGCGGAACTGTCAAGCCCGCCAACGTCATCTCCACGTCCTCCGGATACAACGAGGCTGACCTCTCTGCCGCCTATGCTATTCGCCAATGCAATGAGTACGCAAAACTCGGCCTCTTGGGCGTCACCGTCCTCTACAGTTCGGGAGATTCGGGTGTTGCAGGCAGTAACGGGTACTGTTTGAATCCCGATGGTAACGCAGATTATCTTGCATAGTATCATTAAACCCCGGACTTATTTTGTTGTCGCAGGTACTCAGACCGCAGATGGTGCAATCTTCAATCCCTCCTTCCCTGCTACATGTCCATATGTCACTTCGGTTGGTGCCACTCAAGTCAGCCCCGGCTAGTCTGTATGGGCCCCCGAAAATGCGTGTGAGCAGATCATCTACTCTGGCGGTGGATTCAGCAACTACTTTGGTATGCCCGACTATCAGAAGGGAGCGGTCGAAGGGTACCTACTACCTAGTAGCTAATCCGATCTCGTATTCGAAGAATATTTACAACTCCACCGGAACGGTACGTTTCTTAGCAGTGTACTTAAGGACAGTCCTGAGAGTTGTCGCAGTCTCGCGCATATCCCGATCTTTCTGCCAATGGAGCGAACTACGCCGTTGCTGTTGATGGTAACTTCACTCTCGTCTACGGAACGTCTGCATCTACACCTGTCGTCGGTGCTATCTTGACCATGGTGAACGACGCTCGCCTCGCGCTCGGTAAATCAACGCTCGGGTTCATCAACCCTACTGTGGGTCACATCACCCCTTTGTTTTTCAAATTGCTGCTGACATTGCACACTTATGAAGATCTACTCTGTTGATTTCGCAGGGGGTTTTAAGGATGTCACCAACGGAACGAATCCGGGGTGTGGCACTGTGGGATTCAATGCGACCAAAGGTTGGGATCCTGTCACTGGCCTCGGGACGCCCTACTTTCCTTCACTGCTTGCCAAATGGCTGGCTCTCAAGTAAGCTGTTTCTACGCAGAGGACTTTCAACTGTACTCGGACTCGGATTATATCCATACCCTCCCTCGCTGACGTGAATGACTACTTATTGGAATACCTATACGTGCCTCTCTAACCCTTGTATTGGACGCGACGCAGTGCTCTCTGTTTGAGGTAAGCTTGTACGACCAGTTGTTCAATCCTGGTCGAGTGATAGATTCAGTACACGTATTGATAGAAGGGGGACAAGTAAGTAACCTTTGCTTCACCATCATAGCTGTTCCTTGCCTGAGTACGCCCTTGAATAACTGCGCCCCGAGGCCACGGTATAGGGCGAAGAATCCGCCAGCGGTATAAATTCCTAGGAGTGACGATCGAATTGAAATGTACTGTGATGAATTGTTGGCGGAATTAGATATACGAGAAGCTTGTACCACAGTCTTTGCGAGAAGCAGTGGGTATAACATAATGACGGCTTTGTGAGTCGCGTGTTAGTACTTGTTTGACAACAGCATTGGAGACGCGACTCGCCTACGGAATTTGCAAGCGCGCCTCCTAGGAAGGAATGGCCTGGGGGCGGCGCAGCGCGTTCTTTACCCTTGAGCATCACTCGTCTATATTGCTGGAACAGATAGAGCGTGACCGCGGGGTTGAGTGAGAGGATAAAATTGGATGAGAATCCTATGGCCATTATCATAAGTGCTGATAGCCGAGTGAGCGCTTCATGAAAACCAAACCTTTCCAGAATCCACGCAACCCTTCTTCCCGAAGGATTTGTTGACAAACCCCCGTGAATCGCGACGCTTCTCCTTGTGCTGAGGAGTCCTCGCTCATTCGAGCAGTCTGTAAGCGCACCGTAACGAGATTGAGAGGTGTCGTGATGGATCTGCTTGCAATGCCTGCTGCGTAACCAATTGCAAGCTCCTGTGGAAGAGACAACATGGCTGCCTTCGATTTTCCATTTCCACGAACGACGAATTCTCGCAGGAAGGAATACACGTAGTAATACAGAAAGCTAAAACGATTATGAACTACTCTTGATTCTTAAACGCAAGTTGTAGAAGCTACTGACCTTGAAAGCAGGGTAGCACCGGTGTCCGCCCAAATGCCGTCGTAGAACGATGATAGTCCATAGGTGTGAATCTGCTTGCGTATGGATGTACCCTTTTCCGTGGCCTGTATACGGGTTGTAATGAGATCGAGAGGGTAGGTCAGCGCATTGGCGCTCGCTGCACCTAGCGAGCCTGATGCTGCCTGAACGAAAGGTGGTAGAACGCTGGTCATGATAGTCGAGTTTGGGAGCAGCTGATCAAGACAGAACCTGCGAACCACACAAGCGCTTTAGCAGTAGTGCAGGCGAACAAGGTGGTAATCACATGCCAGCGCCAGCGCATATCGTGAGACGACGCTAACGCTGTATGGAACTACCATACATCAACTTCGTTTCGACGTTGCATCAACCTCGAATTCTCATTCAAGAAAGAACAATCGTCTTTCTTCTACTCGGTATGACTATGGGCCATGGAGAACATCTTATCCAGTCTAACTTTGGGGCCTCCCAAAGTCCCCCGACTAGTGACCAGCTGCCGGTCGTCAGTTTTCTTTCAGGCACGAATACCCTCAGTAGTACACAGAACTACTGAGGACATTGAGAGGACAGCCGCGTTCTTTCATTTTTGAGTCCAAGTAGTAAATATTTATCCACATACACGACGTTCCTGCTGGGTTCCCCGTGGAGCGACCCCAGCAATTCTCCCTTCGAGCGAATAACTTGCTACGGTGGCAGGTGGCCAGCACGCGGAACGTCGGTGCATATTGGTGCTACCTTGTAACTGAACTCATGCTGGTGAGAAAACAGAACGATGCACAAGGGACAAACTCATCTCGCCTCCGAGTCACGACGAGACAGTTGTCCTCAGACTCTTTGCAATTATGCATGTTGCTCACTTCTGGTTTCGTATTCGATGATGGTTCGCGAGTGGAAGCCGACCTTGTCATCTTCGCAACTGGGTACGTCCTCCAACGACCTATCAGTCTGATCGCCAAGCCCAGCTCGACTCGGAGGTTCTCAAATACCACAATTACAGTCAAGAACATTTTCGAGCCCAAGGTTGCAGATGATATCCACGACTTTGGGGGTGAGATAAAGATTGGGTGTCAGTATGACTTCCAAACCACTCCTGCTTTGATTTGATCGTGCTACTCAGGCATGCTTGTTCTGTTGACAAGGGTCTTTTGTTTGCAGAGGGCAATCTCTTCGCTACACGACTTTTACTCCCTGTCCTCGGATTACTGATAAAGGCGAGGGAGTTGTCCAAATAAGAGTGCCTATACCACTGGCTGACATGTGCTTCAGTATCTCAGCAAGAATCACCATGCGCCATCCTCTGCCATTTCTACCGGCGCAGGGTGGCACTTCACAGGATGCGAAAGCGCTCCATAATATCTGGGACATGCGTCGCAGGAATAAGTGGGCTTTCAATGCGACGAATGCAGGCACATAATTTCAACCCGGCGATCTACAACATCATGCATGTGTCCACAGAGAGATGTGTGACGTAATTGCCAGATCACATTTGCTTGCGAAGGCTGCATTCCGTTTGAATTAGCTTAGGTTTGAACATCCAGTCTCTTTGACCTTTCGTGGCGTGTACGATTGCATCGGACTGAAAAAGCATTCCCGATAAGTTCATCCATTTCATTTAGAATCCTTCTTGAAATATTTCCCGGCGAGGATATGCTGGCAGTCCCACTGCCAGCACCAGAATGCATCACGCAACAGATGGCAATGTGGTACTCGCTCATTGTATATTTATAGAGTACAGTTGGTACGTTTTTAACTGGCGGTTTGGCTCAGTCGACAACTAAGATGTCTTCTTTAACGCAAGGCCTCGTCCCACGACCAGGACTTGACCTCGGGGACACATATGGAGTACTTTTTATTGGGGCTATCCTTTCAGCACTGTGAGTAAGATGCATTTGCTTACTATGCAGATAAATCTGAGCACTTTCTGTCATCGTGACTTATCTCACGGAACAGTCTATTCGGTCTAACCAACGTTCAAGCTTTTATCTACTTTCAGACGCATACGAGCGGAAGGGTAACATTCTTTAAGCTGGTCGTACGTCTATATCGCCTTCTCGTCAGTTCTGTTGTTGATCCTACGTCAGGTGATCTGGCTTTGGTAGGTATCCCTTAGAATTGCAATTATCGAGCACGTCAAAATTATACCGTATCCCTGAATTTTTAGGACACTTGATGCTCTGCACCTGGCGTTCAGCGTCCATTACGTCTATTATTATTTGGTCATCGACTACGCGAATGTCATTGCGCTCACAGAAATTGTATGGAGTTTCAAAGTGAGTTTCTACTTTGACCCTTTGTGCAACATCTACTATCATGTTAACGGAGCCGTGCAGCTTCAGGCACTATTAAACGTAAGTATTTCCTAAGCTCTGTGACTCGCCTCAACCACGCGCTCCACAGGTTTTCATCGTTTCTGGGATACATCTGTGAGTTCGGTGTGCAACTGTTATCTGCAACACTCAAGTTATAGTTTCTTTGTCCATAGTTTGTATTCCCATCGCATATGGACAAGTATGTCTTCCTCTATCAATGGATTTGCTATGACGCATATGATGAACCTAGTTAGCAAAGACCGAGCAAGACCCTTCCTCATGATAGTGGTGGGTTTTTCATTGGCATCTATGTTCTAACTCTATGTTCTAACCTTGGCATTTCATCCTGTTGATCCGCTATTAGGGCATTGCCAGTGTCGCAGGGTTAGGTGAGTCTCTCGCTTGGAAATGTTCGCTGGATCGTTGAAAAATCTCTTCAGGCGTTGGCATAGGTGAGAGTCCAATAGTACTCTCATCGTTGGCACAATATTTAACCCACTGAAAGCCACTGTTTTTATAGTGCAAGTGGAATAGCGTTCTCTCAAACATAACGAAGTGCTGACGGGAAGTAGATATCAGTACTCTTCCTTCGTGGATTTGGCTGAAACGAAGTGGTTAATATTCATGGCTCTTGGCACGGCTGCTGCTCTCGATGCGCTTATCGCATCCTCGCTGTGTTATCTGCTCGCTACCTCCCGCCCTGGGTTCCGTAGGTAAGGAGCAGTCTATTCACTGTCAGGATCTGATATACTTCCATGGCTACGTAGAACTGATTCCGTCATAACAAAGTTCTCACATTACGCCATTGATACTGGCTGTCTAACATGGTATGCCTCCTTTCAGCTCGCCCCATGTATCAACTTATATGTCGTGCAGTATATGTTCATTGGCAGCTGTCGCTACGGTGAGGTTACCATTGTCGTGCTGTCCGCCTCGTCTCTGAGTATCACCTACAGTATACTTTCATGCCGTACAGCTTCATCTTCTTGTGTATTGAATTTATAGTGGCTAAATGTATGGACGAAGCATTCTCCGAGGATCGTGCTGACCTGCGGTACCGTTTCAAGTATATGTCAACTCGTACATCGCACTCCTGAACGCGCGATACTACATGCAGTCTAACGCAGATACTATCGATTCTTCCGACTTCCAAATCTGCCACGGCGAATCCATCGGCACGAGGCACACCGCGTCGCCAGACGAGAAACTCCTGGCATATCGGAAGAGTGTGGTTAGTAGACATGTTGAAGGTGAAGTGGAGCAGGTACTTCCCACTCGACCTGTTCGGGCTGCAAGGGTCGGTTGTTGCGTTATTATTGGTGGGAGAGGACTAAATGACACCCTTTAGTTACCCCGGCAGTCGATTTTGGTGACGGTGGAGAGGGAATCTTTTTTGGATTAGTGGGAATTGTGACATTGTCTGTCCATCTGGTTGCGAGATAACATTGAAATTTGAGGTGTCGTGATGAATCCGCTTGCAACGCCTGATACGTAACCAATTGCAAGGAAGAGATAACATGGCTGCTTTCCATTTTCCATTTTCACGAACAACAAATCCTCGTAGGAAGGAATATACATATAACACGGAAAGCTGAAATGATTATGAACTACTGTTGAGTGCAGGGTGTAGAAGCTACTGACCTTGAAAGCAGGGTAGCACCAGCGTCCGCCCCAATGACGTCGCAAAACAACGATACCAGTCCCGGGTCCGTGGGTGTGGATCTGCTTGCGTATGGACGTGCTTACCCTTTTCCGTTGCCTGTATATGGGTGGTGATCAGATCGAGAGGGTACCAGGTTAGCACATTGGCATTCGCTGTGCTTAGCGAGCCTGATGCTGCCTGAACGAAAGGCGGTAGTCTGTAGAACGCTGCTCATGATAGTGGAGTTTTAGTCTCCCCAAGCCAGCCCTATATTTAGACGAAGGTCCTAAGATAGTCGAGTTTGGGATGTTGGGAAGAGAGAACCTGTAATCCGCACAAGCGTTTTACATAACAGTGCGGGTAAAAATAATCACATGTATTCTTCCGAATTTCTTCGTCACGTCGTGAGACGATCATGACGGTTTTCCGAATTCACACTAGTATTTATTACATGAACCTCTTCTGAGCTCATTAACAAAGGAACGACCGTCTGATTGTTGGGGTCTCTCAAGTCTACCAACTGCTAGTCGTCAGTTTTCTTTCTGCAGAGGCCCCGCCGGGTACACATGTTTAGGCTGAGGCCACCCGCTACAGCGAAGACAACCTTCCAATATGATACTATGTGAGCGGCTCGGTACTAATCAAGCACATGCTTACTATTTAGTTTGCTCGTTGAACTTGCTACAGTCAGTAACACGAATGGGATACAGAACTACTAAGGACAGTAACTTGGGAGGACTTGGGGAGGACGACCTTGTTTATTCATTCTTGAGTTGCAAGTAGTAAATGTTTTCATATCTGGAACAGGTCTTCCGACGTTGGGTCCTCCAACTACTCCGTCCTTCTGGATCAACCCCTGGCAGCAAAGTATGAAAGTATGACGATTCTCTCGCCGTCGACACTGAACTTTTTCTCTTGTTTTTCTTGGTTCAATTCTGCATTCAATCGAATAACAGGCAGGTCGGCAGCACGAGGAACGTTCCCGGTGCGCATCGGTGCTACATTATCACTCGAATGTTGGTAGGATCAACAGAACGATGCACAAGGGACAAATTCATCTCGCCACACAGTTCCCGGACGCGACAGGGCAAGAAGTTGTCCTCAGCCGGGTTGGGAGAGAAATAACCATGCCGGGACAAATCCCTGAGGGAAATGGGTGAAATAAGGTGACTACTTTCGAGTCTTGTCGCCTAACGAATTGGTCAACATGGCATTTCTCTTCATGATATTGTGCTAGAAAATTTATAGCGCTGACATAGGGAGAGCAACATGAAAGCTCTCGGCGACATCACGTACCCTACGAGTCGAACAACCGGAGAACAACGGGGAACTCGACAGTAAGCACAATATGGTTACCAGCGAGAAAAGTACTGACGACAGCGATCGGGGACTGGGCGAGCACAATTCAAATGTTGTTTGTCAAGTCTAGGTCACCGGTAATTCTTGAGTAATTCCTTTCGCCGAATGTTCTCTTTTACAATTAGTACGCATGTTGCTCACCTTCTGGCCTGGTATTCGATGATAGTTCGATCGCCAAGCTCAACTTGAGGTTCCCGAACACTACGATTACACAAGTCGGGTGGGTCCAAGGTTGCGGATGCTATCCATGACCTTGGAGGGTGGGATAAGAATTCGGAGCCAGCACAACCTCCAGGCCCCTGTTTTGATTTGATCGCACTACTCAGACATGCTGATGCTTGTTCTGTCGACAAGGGTCTCTGATTTGCAGAAGGCAATCTCTTTGCTGTACGCTTCTACTCCCTGTCGTTGAATTACTGATAAAGACGAGGGAGTGTCCAAACCAGAGTACCTATACACCAGGCTGACCTGTGCATTCAGAATCTCGACTAGGTTATGACATTCCGCCGACACAAGGTGGCACTTCACAGGTGCAGAAAGTGCCTGAGACATCCTTCACGGGAATGACTGGGCTTTCAATGTGGGCACAGAATTTCAACTCAGCGATCTACAACATTGTGCAAGTGTCCGCAGAGAGGTGTAAGACCCTACTTTCTGAGCGACATCTTTGAAATGGCCGGTCCGGGTAAGTGCCGTATTACATTAGCTTGCGAAGGTCACATTAGGTATAAATCACGGTTGGTTCGGGTGCGAATATCCAGTAGCTTCATCTCTTCGACCTTTCGGGCCGTGTACGATCCAGTCGAACTGACAAGCATTCTCAATAAGGTCATCCATTCCATTTAGAATCCTTACGATATCTCCCGGTGAGGATATGCTGGCAGTAGGATTGCCAGCACCAGAATTCATCACGCAACAGATGGCAATGTGGTACTCGCTCTCATTGTATACATATGGAGTACAGTTGCTATGTTTCAACTGGCGCTTTGGCTCAGTCGATAACTGAAATGTCTGCTTCAACGCAGGATCTTGTCCCACAATCAGGACTTGACCTCGGGGACACATATAGAGCACTTTTTTGGGGGGTCATCCTTTCAGCACTGTGAGTAAGATACATTTGCTTACTATGCAGACAAGGCTGAACACTTCCTGTCGTGACATATCTCACGGAACAGTCTATTCGGTCTAACCAACGTTCAAGCTTGTATATACTTTCAGACGCACACGAGCAAAGGGGTCGTACGTCCATACTGCCTTCTTGTCGGTTCTGTTGTTGATACTACGTCAGGTCATCTGGCTTTGGTAGGTTTCCCTTCAAGTGGCAATTATCAAGCACGTCGAGATTATACCGTACCCTGAACTTTCAGGACACTTGATGCTCTGCACCTGGCGTTTAGCATCCATTACGTCTATTATTATTTGGTAAGTAACTACGCGAACGTCATTGCGCTCACAGAAGTTGTATGGAGTTTCAAAGTGAGTTCCTACTTTGGCCCTTCGTGCAACATCTACTATCATATTGAGGGAGCCGTGCAGCTTCAGGCACTATTAAACGTAAGTTATATTTCCTAAGCTTTGTGGTTCGCCTCAATCACGCACTTCACAGGTTCTCATCATTTCTGGAGTACATCTGTGAGTTCGATGTGCATAGCTATCTGCAATACTCAAATAATGCTTTCTTGGTCCATAGTCTGTATTGTCATCGCATATGGACAAGTATGTCGTCCTCTGTCAATGGATTTTCTATGACTCATGCGATGAACCTAGTTAGCAAAGACCGAGCAAGCCCTTTCCTTATAATAGTGGTGGGTTTTCCATCGACATCTATATCCTAGCCTTGGCATTTCATTCTGTTGATCTGCTATTAGAGCATAGTCATTGTCGCAAGTTTAGGCGAGTCTGTCACCTGGAAACACTGTACGCTTGATCGTTGAAAATCTCTTCAGGCGTTAGCATATGTGAGAGTTTGATAGTACTTCCATTGTTGGCTCATCATTTAACCTACTGACAGCCCTCGTTGGTATGATGCGAGTGAAACGACGTTCTCCCTAACATCAGGAAGTGCTAACGAGAAGTAGATATCAGCACTCTTCCTTCGCGGATTTGGCTGAAACGAAGTGGGCAATATTCATGGCTTTTTGCACGGCTGCTGCTCTCGATGCGCTTATCGCATCCTCGCTATGTTGTCTGCTCGCTACCTCCTGCACTGAGTTCCCCAGGTAAGGAGCAGTCCATTCACTGTCAGGATTTGACATACTACCATGGCTACTTAGAATTGATTCCTTCATCACAAAGCTCATACATTACACTATTGATACTGGTTGTTTAACAAGGTATGCCTCCTCTCAGCTCGCTCTATATATCGACTTATATGTTGTGCAGTATATGTTCAATAGCAGTTATCATTACGGTGAGGTTACCTTGTTGTACCGTCCGTCTCGTTTCTGAGTGAAACCTACAGTACACTTTGATTCCGTACAGCTTCATCTTCTTGGGTGTTGAATTTATAGTGGCTAAATGTATGAACAAAGCATTCTCCAAGGATCGTGCTGACCTGCGGTACCGTTTCAAGTATATGTCAACTCGTACATCGCACTCCTGAATGCGCGATACTACACGCAGTCTAACGCGGCCACTATCAATTCTCCCGACTCCAGCTCCCTCAGCATTGGGCTGTGCAAGGCATCGCAAGACGAGACACTCCTGGCATATCGGAGGAGTTTAGTCGATAAACATGTTGAACAGGTGCTTGCCATTGCGTTATTGATGGTAGGAGAGCACTAAATAACACGCTTTAGCCACCCCAGATTTTGGTGACGGTGGTGAAGGAGTCTTTCGTGGATCAATGAGAATTTTCTATCCATCTTGTTACGAGACACGACACCAAAGGAGTTTCCTAGTAAATTATCGATGTGTGCCCGGTTGCACTACATAGGGAGGAGGATTGGAAACTTGTTTGATGTGCACATAATTACATGTGGTGTCTTTAATCCAATACATGAAGTAAGTACTCTGGACACGTGCTATATATAGCACTTAAAGTGTACAGACGCGCTGCCCTGCAGCGCATAATGATACTGACTCTTTAGAGCCATGCGGAAGTCAGATAGGCTTCCTGCCTCAGGGTTGCCACTGCCTCGGCGTCTGATTCACGATCGGCCCGCCACGCCCTCACCTCTACTGCTCTTGCTATTTCCTGCAAGGCCACTGCACAGCCTCTGTGTGCAGGGGGAAATGCGCTGAGCAGGGCGCGATGGGTGAGAATCATGTCCAGATATTCGCCTCCCGTCGTGCGGAACTGCGATGACATGGGGTAGGGGTAAGGGGATGGAGAGAGGACGTGGGATTCTGGGGCGAGTGAAGCGAGTATGGACTGGAGGAAGTGGCATGCGGGGAGTGGGGAGGGTGGGACTATCATAGAGGAGGTGGGCAGGTGGGTGGTGGTGGTGGTGGTGGTGAGGTCGCATGAGCTGGACTTTGAACTTGATGATTCCGCGTCGGACTAGATGAGTCGTAATTCAGTGGCGGGAATCAGAATGATCTAGGTTGCACTCACGTGGTACGCCGGATCCTCTGTGTTTGCAGCGTCCTCGCTTCCCCTTTGCAAGGCATAGGGGACAACAGGGACTGTTGGATCGTTTTCGGGAGCCTATCTCCATTGCGGAGTCAAGCTTATGTGTGACGGGAGGAACATTTCTTACCTTGGTCTTGCCTTTCGACAGGGTCAGTGTTTGTAGGAGCTCACAAAGGTCGAACTCAGCGCCATATACCTGCAACATAACGAGCGTTAGAACCTGCTTCTGAGGACTGATGGCGTAAACGTTATCTCACTGCAATTCCGTGGCTGTGCGATTCATTGTAGTCCGTCACGATCACCGGACCGACTGGAGAGTCCATGTCGATATCCATCGTGTAGTTGTTGTAAAATGCCAGAAGACACGAGCGTAAATGTAGGAGATATGAGCACAGAAAACCGGTGCTGGGTGTAGGGAATAGATGACTCGATAGAATGGATCGCACATATAGTCGCTAATAGCTATATGTAGCCGGTCTTCGAGGGCACGCGGAACCGGTTACCCTGCCTCGTGTATCAGGCAAGGATAAGAATGGACCTCCGTTTATTGGTTAGCTTGCCAAATGTGGGGAAACAACGTGGTGTAGGGCAAGAAATCTGAGCCAGAACCCTCATGGCCGACAGGCAAACATGCAGGCGAGAGAGTTGCTTCGAAGGGTAGCCGAGGTGTACTGGCACTGGCCACGGCAGGGCTCAAGTGGTGCAAATTACAGTGAATGCGAAAAATCAACTATAGTGTACACATCTATAGCAAGCTAAAATCCAGCAGATGCCAGAACAAGCATACAGTGCCGCGGAGAAGAAGGACACCATAAACTCTGAATCACTGCCACACCCGCACCACAACCAGATATATTTGTACGTATATGCTGGGACGATAGGCACGTTTGCCCTGAGTCACTGTCACTGAGATGATCATGATCCGGACCTGTGATCACTAGGCTAACGAAGGCTCGTCAGTATCAACTCATCAACACATAGATGTAAGAGAATGAACATAATTCAGAGAGAAGATCATCGATCTTGCTGGTGAGCAAGAAATTCGATCATACACGAGCGTCCAATGACCTCGCGTCAAGTGAGAAATGGATACACCGGTTTCATCAGACAAAGTGAAAGAACATGAAAAACTGAATGCTTGGGAAACCACTTACGGACGTTGAAATTTATCATACATGCTCCCCTGCGACAGAGACTCTGAGAGACGCGCTCAGTGTCGGTCATGCTGATGGCGGCGGGAAGTGTGAGATGCGAAATTTGCGAACAAAACAACCTACATGGCTATTAGCACAGCCACCAGAACTCAGAACCGAATTTGAAATTTCGAAGTTGTCCTCGTTTGTCATCGCACTTTTTAGAATCGAGCAGCACTTATAATAAATTATAATAATATGAGATGTATGACTTTCGGATGCTTGGACAATAACAGAGAGAACCCACTGATTGGCGTCGAAAAGCCTGTGTTCATACAGGAAATCTTGCGACTCGGAGGTTGAGCTCCTAGTGCCGGTGATGCCTGGACCGGTGAGAACAGTGTTTTATGTTGCAGAATTGCCTGTGATACACAGATCCAATGTACCTTTGGCTTGCCCTAAGCTTTGCTCTCAGACATAAAAGAAGATCGCACAAATCGAGAAAACGTATTCGAACAGGAACAGGGCCAGGGCCTGTCTTACACAATAAACTACATAGCAGTCATAATGCAAACAAGAAAGAAATGTGATAAGAATCCGTGAAGCAATGCGATACGAGCCAAATTGCCAACAAAAGAAGAAACTGATGCGTAGATTCAGTAGTGAAGATATTGTTCAACCTCTCCGACTGCTACTAGACCAGCGCTTACAAGGGAAGGCGCTGCTTCTCACTCATGGGAGCGGGTTGAGCAATGATGTTCTGAAGAAAGAGGAAATGACAATTTGTTAGCACGATTCAGAAAGGCACGATACCAGGACCGACGTTGGAAAGGGTTCCATAATTGGGGTACTGGCTCTGAGGTAGGTGCGACTGACTCACCTCATCGTCAGCAAGGCGGAGGCGGCTTTTCTGGACCTTGGCACGGGCGCTCTTGACGAACTTGGAGAGGATGAACATGCCAAGGAGGAAGACAGCAGCCAGGATAGAAAAGACGGTGCTGGAGATCGCGTTCTGGGAGCCAATGTGGAGCCAGTCATCCTCAAGACCTGAGCTGCAAGCAGCGGCCCATTGCTTCTGGCTGGAAATGGCATAGTTCTGGAATAGTAGCATTAAATTAGGGCGTTCAATAGAAACTAGCATACTGCGTACCTCGATCCTGTAGATGAATTCAGTTGCAGCAATGTCAGACTTGTGGCCGAAAGCGTGATGGGTCTCGAAATCGCCATTGGTGCCGTTCTTGAACTTGATCCTGATGAAGTCACGGTCTTCAGGGGCAGGTCCGCGACGGAGCTCGAAGGCAAGAGCAGAAGCGTAGTCGGCTTCAGTCGTTGCGTCAATTGACTACATACATTGAAGTGAGATCATACGCACGGATACCGGCAAGCTCGGGGTTCTCCTTGGTCATCTCGAGCATGTGGAACAGGGAGATAAAAGGCTGGTACGAGGTCTCGACGAGGAGGAACGCCAGAGGGTCACCGTTGAACGCAATTCGTTGGAGGGAGCTCAAGATCGTGTGGAGAATCGTGCGGCCAGCCACTGAATGACGATAGGATTAGTGGTGAGCAGCGTGCGCGAATCGAAATCGACTCACGGTTACCAATGCCACCGACATCCTTGTCCGAGAAGACGGCGTTTTCGTGGTAGTTGGCGAAACCACGAGCTTGCTCAACCAAGGTGGGGGGAAGGCGGTGAGCGTAGGTCTTGTTGTGGGAGAGCTCAGTCGAGACATAGTCCCAGATCTAGATGAAGTTCAGCCCGACATCAGCAATCTATATTAGAGAGTTACACACGTTCCACTAAATCATAGAGGTGATCAGCAGTTGCATCAAAGAACAAGAGGTGTAACCTACCGCATTCTCGAGAGTAGTAGGTCGGCCGAAAACGTAGTCCCTGACAGCACCGAAGAAAGGACCAGCGGCCTTTGCGGTCTCCTTGAACTCAGAGGACGAGTAGACGCTGGAGATGTGCTGCTCGAAAGCCTGCAGGTCATAGTGAGATCACAGTTTCCCGGGTTGGAAGCCTTGTACTGCTTACCGGACAGTCAGTCCAAGGCTCAAGGGACCTGTCGTTACCGGGCTCAACGGTCTCGATGGGAACGTACTGGTACCCGCCAAGAGGAGCAACGACGGTGGTCTCATTTGCAAGGACGATCTTGTTGGCAGGGTTGGGAGGGAAAAGACCCTGGAGGAGGGCGATAGCAGAGTCAAAGATGACGGTACCCTCACCGCCGGCCTTGGCATGGACGTGGACCTCATGGGTGTCCACGAGGTCGGTCTTCATGTCCGCGATGTATGAAGGAGAAGACGAGGTCATGTAGACCGAGCGAAGGAAGGCGCCAAGCTGGTGGGACTCGGCCTGTAATGCAGGCAACATCAACTAGGGAACTTGCGAGCCGCATACTAGTGACTTACAGCACCGAGGGCAGTGCTTTCGGTGTAGGAGCCCTCATAGGTCTTGGGGTCTTGGTAGTACTCCGTGCGGTCACCGTTGCGGGCGATAACAAGAACACCAAGAACGTCGGTCATGTTGGTTTGGGAGTAGGTAGTCGGTAAGAGCTGAGGAATTGGAGAGGAGTGCTGCAGTGTTGAGACTGTTAGCGTCCTCGTCCTTAAATCCTGGTAGCATAGCAGCCCCTGCGCTTGCCAGCGGCCTTGCACATGCTTAAGCGATGTAGATCACATCAAGGTGGAGGCCTGGAAAACGCAAGGAGGGAACAGCACGGAGCCAATGCACAGAAGCTCACGGTGAGCATGGCCATGATTGTAAATTGAAAAGTGCATGCATACATTAGCTTCTGACTGCAAGTGGGCAAGCTCAAAGCTCGAACAAGTTGAGCCTTCTGTGCGGATAAAGAGGTCGCCGTTCTGCCGGAATGCCATGATGCCAACATCGTGGCCTTAACGTAGATATTATGCTCTTTGGGGGCAATAAGATAGTCAGGGGGGATCATGAAGAGGTCAACCTACGGGTGATTGATTGTGATGGGGATGAAACTCCATTTTTCTGTACAGTGTACACGTTCTGGGTCGACTCCGAGCTTCAAGCTTCAAGATGGACAGCCTGATCCGGCCTCGCCACTACCACGAGTCAGGCTGAGCCCCCTTAAGACCACGGAGTGCTTTCCATCGGTCGTTCGCACACTGCAAACACTGATATAGGCGATCACGAAAGGTTCACCCAGTTGCAAAGCAGTACAAAGAAGAGTCCTTAGGTAGAAGGGTTTACACAGCAGAATAGAGGCAAATATCGTTAATGAGCGCTAGCGCTGAACAGGGGATCTTAAATTGGCCAAACCTAGTACAGGGTAGATATCAATCACCGGAGAAGTCATGAACATATGCTAGGCAACACCCCAGAAATGAAAAGCATGCTGCCCACACCAAAGGATTAGATAACTTGAAACCATTAATATTGTAGGCATGCAGCTGGACACGCGTAACATTAATATCCTTTTTACGTGCAAAAGACAATGTCCAATCAATGGCAGCCTCATGGTTAGTCTAGGACAATGGACATGTATTCTTGCTCACGCCCATAGGAGAAAGCAGAGTCAATCACGAAGATATATCATGATAAGAAGGCGATCGCGAGGGAGGGCCACTTCGCCGCGTGCATGAAAAAGTGCCACGTTGAAAGACGCAGCACAAGTTGCGTATGTATCGCCCATGATCATACGGGAAATCGAGAACCGACCCATCACGATACAGGATGAACGCGAAGACGCACCGTCACTGAACGTTAGCATAGTCATCGCGAGCTGGGCTACTTCCCTACATGAAACCAAAGTCACATTCGAAGATAAACTCGAATGTCTCGCCTCACCTCTCGAAATAATATCGAAGTCCCGGTAAGACCGCGGTATGGTTTCATTTCGGTTCTATCGTGAGTGAGTGAATGAGTGATCACGCATGAACTGGAACCGTATGGGCAAGGACGATGAGCGCTAGCGCTGTGCGGCAGTCTTTTTCATGTGCTCTCAGCAAGACACCGAACTCCTCCTTTCGAAGGAGTCTCGTGGGCTATCAACCTTAAACAGGGTCGTTTCGAGAGTGAATAATGTCTAACTTGAGACCCTCCAAAGTTGTCTGTTTCGCCGAACTTCATGAACGACAGAATCGTGGGCGCTGGGTACCAAACAAGGTCGGAAATTGTTTTACGGGGCATATGGACATCGGACCAACAGCGGGTCTCGAGCATCGATATCACTGGCGAGCCGGTGAGCCAGGAAAATATCCCACTAGTCCAAGCAGTGAGGGACGGAAATATAATCGATGAACAGGAACTGGGTGAATGTTAGAAAACCAATGAACCTAATAACCCCGTATAATTGAAGCAGGGTGAGCACCAGCGAGGTATACATGAATCATACGCGCCATCATGTATCGATGTCGACAGTCCAGTGTTAACAACATGCAGGTACTTAGAGCTTATGTAAGAATACATATTATGTAATACATGGTTTAATAATGTAATTTCAAGTCCACTGCGGTACTTATAGAACAACAGCCAACGCTCTTCAGGTCAATCTAAGATGGATAAAGCGCGTAGTACTAACTTTCTCCTTGCCAGGACTGAGGCCTATGAAAAATCTCAATAGCTCATTTGAACGTTGGCCTTCACTGGCAAGAAGGTAAGTTTAGCCATCGCCACTGTAACCGCAGGCCACCGGGTGACCGAATGGACATCGAGGGGCAGACAGCTCACATTTAGGTACCGATCTATGTTGTTACCTCTTCATGACCTCTCTCTGCGTAGATCTCGGGTCTCCAGCTTCGTCGAAGACACGACATAAAACTTTCCTTTCCTTTGGCTCAGGCCTGTCTTGTATAGTTCAAACTGCGGCCCGTGCTCTCATATGACGCTTCCCTGACCGTGGCTTTTTCCACGACTTCTTGAGGCTCTACATGTTCTAGGCTGAGCCCATCTGTTGCTAGAAAGGTAGTGGCTTAGGCTTTCGTCGTGTAAACTTCCAATCTTGACATGACGCGTACGGGCATCGCTGTTGGTCGCTGCTACTGCGGCTTCCAGTAGGTTGCTCTCTTGAGGCTTTGCCTTATTGCTCCTAGGTTGGACTTTGACAACCATCAACAGAGGTCATCGATAACACGATCAATCGATCACAACCTCTGCGAATTGCCTGTACCTATTGACCTCAAATTTGCAATGTATGTACACACATTTCGCACATCCCTCCACTCAACCATTCACTTATGTAAGTAGCTAGACTGCAGACACAAATGTATTTGAACATTTTTCCAACATTATTGACTCTGTTCTTCCCGATCAACCGATTTAACAACGTGACATAGAATCAGCGAAGTTGATGGGCAATGACGAGTCACGACGTCTGTGCGCTGGAGATCTATGAACAGTATTATTAAATGATTTGCCAATGATCGACGCTTCTTGATTGACTGTTATCGACTGTTCGTCGAGTTGTCGCCCATGAGTCCTAAATCAAGAAATAATCGTTATGTCGGTTTGTCCTCTCCATAGGAAAGGATAAACGCACTGGCACCAGGAACAAATCATCGGTCGTTGCTAACCGAAACAGGTCATAGACATTGTCGTTTGCTTGCCGCGGCGAAGCAGGCGAGTACTGAGTATAGACGCTGGGTTGGTAATAACCTTATTCGCGGGACAAATAATAACGGTTTTACCATAAATGGTACGCTGCCGGTCCAAAGCCCATAACTCTTCTAAAATCTTTTCATTCAGGATCCTTGAAGCTTGAGCATATGCATAGTGTGCTAGTTGCCCGCCCGCCTCACGAATCGATGGATACCTTGGGCCTAACCGCTATGCTATTCTGATCGGCGGCTAATCCGAGCGATTGGCTGATCAGACAACTATTTACATCATGCATGATGGACTTCAGTCACCGTTCAGTGACAGCCTGAGGTCCTGTCCCATGCCCAAGGCACTCGGACGTTTCATTTCGGTTGCCCTTATCGTATATAATAATCAAAGCTCAGCGTCTTTAATCCCTTTTTTTCTCCCACTCTCCCGTTACCTCTAGTTTGCCATAGTAGATTCATCTACATCAAGCGTTGGCATGCCGCATTCACTTCAACTTCGGCTGTTCCTCAATGTAGTATTCAATCGTTGAGGGACCTAATTTCTAGTATCAGCCCTGTATTGGCTATCTTTTGGTGGCCTGATTAACTATGCCAAACGCATTCCTTTGAAAACCCGCCGTTTTTCATGGCACGGCTGCGCGATGCCCATTTCCTCCTTTGTCCAAGATGCCCCCATCCTTGGGACAACGTCACAGCCTTGAAAAATTTGACGTTGGCCTGGTCCAGTAGGCCATATCTTCTAGCGTCGATTCATTCTGTTGGCTGGTGGCCGCGTTGGTCATGGCCGGTCCTTCACTCGTACTTCAATTCGGAGGTCTGCGTTCCTGTGCGAGTATCAGGAAATGCATTTATTAGGGCGGGGACCTTTTCCACTTCCTCCCTTCTTTGTTTATTCACTCCCCCCTGGAATCGATGAGATCTACGCCATTTTTCGTTGCATGTCCTCGTCGCTCTTCCACGGGACAAGCACTCCAGGCCATTCAGGAGCCGACCGGGCAATACTCCACCCCGATGTTTAGTGCGCCCTCTTCGGTGGGCCAAGTAGTCGACATGGTAGGACTTCCCATACTATCCTTTCACATCACATTGATCATTATCTCACCCAACGCTACAGAGCTCGATGACACACCCTGACGATGAGCTCACATTCTTTGAAGATCACGATCATCTGAATATGATCTCAAGCCTCAAGTTAGTCTACTGCTTCATCTTCATAACAGATATCTCACACCGTGACTAGTTGTCCAGTTCGGACTAACTTTTCTGAATCGCCAACATTGGGCGGCCTCAGTGTCAGGCGCTTTGCCTCTCCCGGCAGAATGAACGCTTCCAACTTACGGAACGTCAGTACTCCCGCCAACTCGTCCAACTACGCTGCCAATGGCTACGTGGATTCGAGCAGTCCATCGACAGGACATTTTTCTTACCACGGACAGGCAGCTAGCACCCAGCGGCAATACCCATCCCCCTCTTTCTCCACGCATAATAACCACATTCAGGTCGACGCTGCCGCGATATTTGACAATACAGTACCACAAAACTACCCCCCAACCACCAATACAATTCCCAACAGTCACACCCAGGTCAACGTTATTGTTCGGCCACAAAATAGCTATACGCATACTCCGGCGCCCAATGTGGGTCAATATAGGGGTTATAGCGAGCCCTTCTATAACCCACAAAATTTTCGTGGTGGCCATTACTACAACTCTGCACAAGGAAGCATCGGCGTCGGGCTCACTCCGGCGGCAGGCACCAATCTCCAACCATCCTATCTGCCGCCAATGTATGCCCTCGCCACCATCTACGAGTAGTTACTTTGCTTACAAGTACCCATATACAGGCAGTATCCAAATGGCTACAGTCCTTATTCCCCTCAAAATGCAATGCCCAACACAGATGCACCCTCCAGCTCCCACCGTGAACCATCCACCTACCACCCTCACCGTGAACTATCCTCCTACCGCTCCCACCCTGAGCCACTCGCCTATGACCCTGAGGCATACCACGGCCCGCGGCAGCAGGCCTATGACCCGCAACTACCTGGTCCTAGTTTACCCAGACAGCCAGCCCCTCCTATGGCACCTGATCCGTCATATTGGGTACCATCCAGTAATTCACAATCTCGCCAGAGTCCCCCACGCCCTCCTGAATCACATACTCAAGAAGCCCACCGAGCATCCGCTGTGTTCTCTTGCGGTTGGATTCTCGGGAACGGCGAGTCCTGCGGGTTCCAAGGGTCTCGAGATGCATTCAAGATCCATTTCACGTCCAATCATCTGTCCGGGGCTCAAAATTCGCTAAGCGAATGCAATTGGCAAAATTGCCACTATCGTAAACGTGGCAAACCAGGCGTCCGCGTCATGCGGCGCGACTGTCTGCGGCGTCACGTTCAGGAGACCCATCTGAAGGTGAAGAGGGGTGCTTGATCATCCTATGTTCGTCATTATGCATCCTGTTTAGCCCGAATCCCAATACCCGCTTGTTCGCTGTTACACTTGCTATCGTTCGCTCTTTTTTGTTGCTACATCATGATACAGTACAGGCCCAATTCATATTTCGCGCTAGTTCGCTCAATTGTAGTCTGCCCTAGGTACTTAGATCAATAGAAGGAAGACAATCGCTCAAGGCGGTTATGCCTGTACTTTGTATTTAGTCTGTCAGGAACCTTCGTATTTCCAGCCAATTCTTGGCAAGTGACGACAACAGTCCTCCTGAAAGCTATCACACGTTAAGGAATCTCCGCCTAACATAGAATGACCAGATACCTCGATATCCTCAATTCACCGCTACGACTGACCAATGGTGTTGCTTCAAAGTGACCTCCATTCGTTCGTGTCATCGCCTCCTTGAATCCGAAGACGGTGACTGGTCGTTCGAAGGGAATAGCGCCCACACGTATCCATGCAACGGGCTGCGAGTATCCTGCTACAATGCATCACGAGGACTTCCGAAACTTCTCTCGAACCGTCTTTGGGGAATTGCCATCAAGGTTCCCGTTGGCCATGGAATTTACACCGGATACCAGCAAAGGAGGTTGCTGTCCAGGGTTCTAAAACCACCGGCATGGCTAGCCATCATACGAAAGTAAAGTAAGCTGTATCGCTTAATGGCTCAAGCCAAAAGTCATTAAACCACGGCATGGCTGGCTGTCATACGGAAGTGAAGTAAGCTGTATCGCTTACCGGCAGGCCAGCCAAAGTCATTCGTGGCGTCGGGAACTACCAGTTGGCTGAAGAATCCTCGGATGCCCACAGGTTTCAATAATTGGACCGAGATCCATCGATCGAGCAGATCTAAGGGTTGATGTGCAGTCCCTTCCAGCACCTAATACGTGCTAGAGTAGAGGATCTTGGACTCTCTATTGCCCACGGAACGACGGTCCTGACGAGGATGCTGCAACGAAGATGCAAGTATGGATAGGTAATCTCGCGCAGGGCAACATACCGAAGGATGTTATCAACTTGAAATGCGGCAGTGCAAGGCAGCCAAAATATGACCTGGCGTATACGTGCCCGGCGGAGCCATTATCAATTAGCTGCCAAGCTTGGCTGCGGGACAGAAAGGGTAATCGGGATTAAGCAACTCACCTTTTGGCTCGCTTCTGATTTCCTCATACTCAAATGTACGGCGCCGAAATAACCTGGCAAAATTTTGGGCGAAGCGTCCTGCAGGAGATACATCAATCTTATACATCATGTTCTTTATACATCATGTCTCTTGATTAACGCCGAGGCTGTCAGAGAAGCGTCTAACGTTAAGAGGGAAGAACGTTGCGGCCTGCCACTTGGTATGCTTCACCTTCCCACCGTCTCCTGTAAGACTTAGTATGTGTGATCTCACCTGCGGTGGGCGGTTGATGGCACTCAGGCACCAGTGGCAGATGTCCGTAAAGTTCCTAGGTTTCTTTTCCTGCATTCGGGTGAGCACAATGACCATAACAAATGAGTAGCTACGTGCTTAGGGTCCAGAGCTCGGGACAGCCAAGATAAATGATCAGGCTGCCGCCGATACAGCAACTATGGTGCCAACCATGCTGTATTATGCTGCCAAGCTAACACCAACAGTATCTCATCACGAATTGTTCCATTAAGCCCGGAACAAAGATCAAGGATTAACGACTTCGAACTTGATTATAGTTATCTGTATCTCCTAAAATTGGAAACGCCATTGGTTCGTCGGTCATCACGAGCAAATCCGATACCTGACTATATTCAGCACACTACAGGTGACAACTAGAACAACAAGTTGAGCACACAAGAGCAGTGTCCTAGAACAGAAAAAAATTATACTGTACCACCTTCAAATTGATCACGCAC
Source organism: Suillus paluster (assembly GCF_016628075.1). Lineage (NCBI taxonomy): Eukaryota > Fungi > Basidiomycota > Agaricomycetes > Boletales > Suillaceae > Suillus > Suillus paluster. The sequence continues at coordinate 122,698 of NW_024537652.1, forward strand.
ACCTGTACTATTCAATCTAAGGTCCATCATCAATACCCACAAATCTCAAAGGCATCTTAAGCTCACTCACCTAAATCAGTACTCAACTGCATCTTCATCGTCTGCACGCATGCCTAATTCCTCCTTAGCGCCAACATCCACCTCCATTTCTTCCACCTTTGAGTCGCGTTCCTCCGTCTTTTCTTCTGTCTTAGAGTCACGCTCCTCCACCTTCGAGTCAGAAAGCTTGGGCTCCTCGGAGGTCATTTCCTCGTCTTTGTTGACCTGAGCTTTTTCATCGGCGTCGGCCTCCTCTTTCTTTTCCTTCTTCCTTCTCGCGTCCTCGTCGGCGACACGTAGTCGGAGCTGTTTGATTTCGTCGATACCGGCAGCACGCTCCTCGTGGAAAGTGGACCATTCGGATTCGGCTGCTTCCTTGACCTAGGCCATGTGGATTAGCACCGGATTTGTCGATATAGCGAGGCGAAGTAGATATGCATCTACTGCATTGTATTTTTTTCTACAAATGCTAAGCTCACCTTGAATTTGCGTTTTTCTACAAATGCTTCCTGGGCTGGTGTGAGTATCGCAGGCAAATAAAAGAGAGGTGGAGGGTGTGATCGTGTGGGGAGAGCTAGAGGATTCATGGATGACGTCTGGTCTTCCATGGAATCAATGGATTGGACGTCGTCAGATGTACATAGGAAGTGAGAATAGAGTGGTAAATGCGTTCTTCGTAGCTTGTTCTGCAAGACAAGGTCATTGGCTCTTGGAAGATGGAGGATATCAAAGTGACACTCACGATGGAATCTTTGAGCTGAAGTTCTTCTTCTTTGCGATTTGCGGCGTTCCTGTCTTTCTTGGCTTCTTCAGTGCGTCGAACCGAGTCGGTTTCCTTTCGAAGTTTGGCTTGCAACCGCTGGTCTATCATCTGGCGTTTTTTTGCCTGCGGGAAATTATATATCATTGAGTAAACACATGGGTGGGTGATGCTTACCGCTTCACTGGCATTCCTTTCTTTATCCTCAATCTTCGCCTTGTTCAGCGTGCCAAGAACAATACCAAACATGCTCTTGCCTCGCTTGCGCTCGCTGACACCAAGGTCAATGCGAGGCCGCTTTCTTGCAGGCTGAGAGTCTGGTTCTTGTTCTGTGTCCATCTTGTCCCGTTTGTCAGTATCAAGTTTCGCTTCAGTTGCTGGTTTACTGTATGTCATTCTTTAAAGCCAGAAAGGTGAAATATAAGATAACGGCTCACGATTTCATCGACATTGGTCTGACGGTAGCGTGGTGAACGAAGTACCTTCACTTGTTCAGTGACGGAAACTGGGTTGCTTATGTCAACTTTAATTCCGGAAAGGAAACGTGACACGTGGTTAACGACACTGTCCATCGCGGCCAACGACGACCAAAGATGCCGCCCAAAGCTGCGCCAGCCGCAAAGGCAGGCCACGCGTCTTCCAAGACTCCTTCAAAACAACGACGTTCACAAAAGCAGCAGCCTGCTCCGTTGACAGACAGACTGAAACGTCTGTTCACTTCCCTCTGCGCCCAAGTCGATGGTGGGCACTTCGCAAATGCGATTCGTACTTGCAACAAGAGTCAGTGATTAGTTAAAAGAATTATGGTCCGATATTGACAAATTCCCCAGTCATGCGTCTGGATCCAAGTGATCGCGATGCAATACGGACGAAGCTTTTCCTGCTTCTCCAAACTGAGCAGTATGACACTGCCCTTGGGCTTATCGCTGAAATAAATGAGCAATGTTCATTTGAGCGAGCATATGCATTATACCGTATTCAGCGGGAAGAAGATGCTGCTCAGGTGCTGAAGGAAATTAAGAACGACGGAAAAGAGGTAGATCAGAGGGGCGCGATGCACTTGGAGGCTCAGCTGGTAAGCATATAATTGTTTCATTTCAATATTGGTATCGAAATAATGTAACAGAGCTATCGCCAAGGATCGTACCAGTCATCCTTGGACATCTATAATGAACTTCTTGAAACAGCTGATCCTGTATGTTGTGCCGTTTGCAGTATAGCTAGCAACTCACTTATGCATCTGTGCTGTAGTCTTCGGACGAACATGCAGATGTTCTCACCAATCTATCAGCCTCCCAGTCACACCAAGATTTCATCACGACTACATTCATGCAATGTTTGTCTCAACTCCCCAGCTCTATCGCCTCGACGTTAGAATCGGCGCCACCTCCTGTTCTCTCCCAACCAGCTTCAATCCCCACTTTTGTGGAAGAGCCCACAAAAAAGCCCGAGGCTGGGGAGACAAAGAAGAAAGTGCGGACAAAACGTGTGCCGAAGGGAGTCACACCAGGCGTCTCGCCCCCGCCGGATCCTGAAAGATGGCTGAAAAAGTCGGAACGAACTACTTATACCCAAGGAAAAAAGCGGAGGGGTGCAGGAGGTGGTGCGACCCAGGGTGCAGCCGTTGGCGCTGAAAGCGGGCCTGTTCCTGCCGGCGCCTCGCACGGAGGGAAGGCTGGTGGGAAAGGCAAAGGAGGGAAGAAAAAGTAGTGGAGCGGTATGCCAAGCCCAAAGCTTATCATGAACTCCTAATGCTGTATTCCAGATTGCGACCGAGCTATAAATCCCGTTTTCACGATACATATGCGCTAGCAGGACGGAAGAGCAGGACTTGTTTGTTCTCGATCACTCATCTAGACCTCGTTGGTTTCTAGGCAGGTCAGATTGTTTACCTCACTTCTGAATATTCACACGGCTTCCCCTACACAACGAAGCTCCAACCCTCAAGTTGCAAGCATTTTCCGGATGCAATTTGGTGAAGGGAATATCCTAAGATGACAACAGACTTCCCTCAAGAGACCACGGGGTATGTGGGGAATGTCCTTGACAGCTTTTCACGCTCCTCGTATAACAACAAGATCCTAACATGCCAGCAGTCCCTAACTTTCTACTAGAAAACGCCCCCTCCTCCGACGCATTGCCTGTCAAGCACAGACAGGTTGCAGATCAGACTAACTTGCTACCATTGGTCTCGCATTATATACTTACCTGCCGATAATATGGCTGGCTGAACAGAAGAACATGGCAGGCAACTCATCATTGAAGTACACTGCTGGACGGCCGGAGGAGCGCTGCGAGTGTGCAGACCATATTGAAGCTAGCGAGACGGCTCTCGACTACATGACCGCAGAGGATGGCGACCCAGTATAGTGCAGCAGCGTGTACTAGGGTTCTTGTGGTGGGCGCGATTACTGCCAGATGATGGATTTTAATCCTGCTAGTCCTGACTCCTGAGACGACAGCTCTTGTGTATTCGTACTCGGAGTAGAGAAAAATGTACAAGCTCCGCAGGGGTCGAGCGAAGGTAGCTCTCGACTTTAAAAAGGTCGTTCAGTAAGGTGCCTGCGGACTCGGAATTTCTGTAGCAAATTGGTTCTCGAGGGACCGTATCGTGGAAACCTTGCATTCAAAGGTGTCGATTTACTAGGCAAGGGGACTGTTTATCAAACCCTGAGGGTGCAAGTCCCATATGACAAAGGGCACAATCAGACAGACCTGCAGAACTCAGTAAGGCGGTGGGAACAAACAAGAGGTATACTTAGCGCGATCTTTGTAACCGACGAGGGTTCGTACTTTTTAGTGGCCGTACAGAACCTTCTCAGGCTTCGCACTGCGAACACAACAAGGAAAAGAAGCATCAAAAGATGGCCTCTTCAAGCTCGAGGAATTCCGAGAAGGATCACGAATATGAAGCGGCCTACGCATTAAATGATTTAATGGTCGAGAAAGTGACTGATCGGCGAACAGGCGACTGAGTCGCTTAGCTGCTGGTATGAAAGGAACTTTTGGGAAGGAAGATTCTGTGGGTAGATGCAACTGGGTAGATGGACCTAGATGGATTCGGAGCAGAAAACTGTTGTAGGCGGGATCGGAACGTTGCTTCGAAGGGGGGAAATCACTCGCCTCTCCGCCATATTTGTACGGACCAGAGAGCTGGCTGGCATAGCACTATTTCTCGGAGATGAGCTCCCCACAAAAATAAGAAACGCAATTGTACAATGTAGTCGAGAAGGGAGCTATTGTCGCCATCATATGCCTTTCCGCACACTTTTTCCCCCCTTTTTTCATGTATTTCAGGATTTCAACAACGGGTGTCCCGAGGTCCGAGGAGATGAACCACAGATTCTGGTAGAACGATGAACCTTGCTTCAAAATTAAAGACAAATATACCAAATGGATCTTCAAAGCCAGGCGACATCACATGGTAACGGTAGAGGACGGATGTGCTGATGCTGTGTATTATTACTATAGTTTGTATGGTTGATTTGCAATGTGACTTCACAATTTCGTGTTTCTCCGGTCACCAGTTGTCATGATTGGATTTTACTGTAGGTTTAATGGTCGGTGGCTTTCTGCTCAATCCTCCGAGAAGGGTGGCGGAATTTAGAAGAACACGCGGATGTCGATAAAAGTTTTACACGAGGGTGGTCAAGCCTAAACTGCGTGAAAACCTGATACTGTCAATCCAATCGCTTTGAACAAGGAATAGTAGGATATGTGCCTTTTGGATCTCGAACTAGACGTATTAAAGGTAGTGTACTCATCTCATTAGGGAGTTTCGGGGGTTGTTCGTTAGTCTCTAATTATATGCCCAAGTGAGAAAATGCTTGAAGTCCCCGAGTCGGGAATCAAGATGAAGTCGTGACTGCAGGCGCAGAAGTGACAACTGCACTGGCACTAGCACTTGCGGTGGGAGGACAGAGGGCAGTCGGCATTGCGGCACTGACGGCATCCCATGCATTAGGGTATGTACACCCAGCGACTTCTGTGGCAGCGAGACCAGTATCAGACGAATCAAACCATCCGTTACCGATGGCGACCGAACTCGGAGGATTTGGTGTAAAGGTAGGCGGCGGTAGCGTCGGGATGGCGCTTGTTGACGTGTAAGTAGGAAGTAAGGATTGTGTAGCTCCTGCGGTAAGCCCACTAATGGACTTGGGCGGATATTGACCGTACGAAGATGTCAAGACAGGATTAATTGTCCCCGCACCAGGCCCGCCAGTCTGATAAGGTTGATAAACACCGTCAAACTGTTGAGCAGCGACTCCGAGTGCAGCGCAGGTCCCGGTAGCCATGCGAGGGTCAGTGGGCACCCATCCTTGTTGCAATCCTAGCTGGTAAGACCATAGTGGAGACGCAATCGTATTGTTTGATGTTGGCCCAATCTAGTGAAAAAAATGTCGAAACAGACTCAGCTTCTTGTGCTCAATCAAAAGTTACAAGGTGTGATGCATACCTTCCAGGTCCAGAAAAACCAGTCCTGAAGCGCGTCCATACTCGCCAATGCGAATTGCTGAAGCCCGGCCTTCATTGTATCATTCCACTGCGACGAGTCTAAAAAGAGCGAGCACGACGGCGCCACGTCCTGTGCATTGCCCACCCCATTGAGGTACAGTCCGCAATCGTTGAAGCCGTTGCTAAATTCGCCAGCGAAGGTGACGCCAAACGCCGTTTGACTGTCATTCATATGTTAGCTGTTGGTGAGACACAAGCTTGAAGATTACCTAGTATTCATCGAAGTCGCCCATCTCGAGCAGGCTAGAGTTGGCCAGATACCCCCAGCATCCAACCCAGTTCCTGTCGCTATGGGCTCTGTGTTGGGACTACCATCGAAAGCCAAATAAGGGTGAGTGTCCAGGATGATACGATCTGATCCCTCCAAGAACCCTGCCCATGATGAAAGACCTTGGAAGCCATCATGGATTGCAATATACGGCCCATTTCCTTCCCCGTACCCTGTGATATCGCGAATCATATCGTGGGCCTGCAGGTAACTAATAAAGCTTTTGTAAGCACTGCACCAGAGGACAACACAGCAAGAACTTACAAAGACGTCATCTGATCCATACCAATGACAGCAACCCTAGCTTCATTCATGATGCTAAAGACCGGCACAACATCCCTCCACTCAGGCTGCGAAATGAATTCGGCGATGATCCTGATGTAACCGAGAGCGCGCTGCGCGTTCGCAACACCCATGACTCCATTGAGAAAATTGATCTTCCCAAACTTTCCGGAGTGATTGAAACCTAGCCGTCATGTTAGATCGTCCTACCGCAATTTTTCAGGAAACAGCGTACCGTTCTGAGAGCCAGGAATTGTGTGAAGATCAAGGTTGACCCGAAGGCCATACTTCCGTGCCCATTGAAGAACTCGTAAGATATATCTGGAAAGAATCACAGTAGCACCTGTTAGGGCGTGAACCCGAATGCTCATCCCATCACTTACGGCCAGCAAACCTGCTCGAGGAAAGGCTCAAAATCCCACTTCTCGATAGCCCAAAAAGGGATGGGCAAACGTATCCAATTCAACCCAGCGCCAGCAATTTCCGCTATGTCCTGCTCGGTCTGCGACAATCAATTTTATTAACTCGTTAATGCCACGTAAGTAGACAATTATAAGCTCACGATGAACGTCTTGTAATGCTCCTCAATCTGATTCAGTCCTCCGTTGACAGTGTCCGCGGCCATGAGTGTACTTAGTGACCATTCATCGATAGCTTCTGGATAACTCTCGAATAGAGCTGGTGAAATGAACGGCTCGAGAACAAAGAGGCCACCGATATTTACGCTACGGACTCATAAATGTCAGATGTACATAGAAGGTGACTGGTATCCTTACCCATTAACCTTGTTTTGGCCCCACACCCAACTTTGGTTCAGCGGTGGTGTCCATGAGTTAGGACGCGCGTCATTATTGAATGGATCATTAGGATCATCTACCCCTGTGAGCATTGTATCAGCAACTAGCACCGGACAACGAAGAATGCGAGATACGGAACACAGGTAATCTTTTAGGGTCCTGCGATACAAGGAATGTACTCACAATATCCACCAAAAGGGTTATTATATGTGAAAGTCGATCCGTCCGAGGTAGTGACCGTAGAACCATTTTCCCCGCGAGTTGGACTGGCGTGAGAGCCGACGGACGAAGGCTCCGAAGAACTTGTTCCGTTGGTCATGTCCGACTCATGATTGTGATGTTTGATCACAAAAAAGTAGACTGGTACCACCACCGCAACCGCTACCAGAACAACAGAGAGAGACAATAGAATGGGGCGTACGTATTTAGCACCCTTCTTTGAATGAGAAGGTTTTATTTCTTCCCCAGAGGGACCTGGGTTTCCCTTCTCTTGAGCTGGTGATAATGGAGAAGAACTGCTTGAGGTGTAAATGAAGGAGTGGCGGGGAGTAGTTGCTGCCTCGGGGGTTGAAATCCAAAGAGGCTGGCTGGTTTTCAACGAAGGAGTGTCAGGAGCAGCCAAAGAGACCTCTGCGAAGCTGTCAGGTCTCGATGACATCTCGGTTGTGTAGTAAAGACTGTGATGGGGACAAGCAAGAGCGTGACCTTGAAACTCAGAAGGCTAGCGGCCTAAAGGCATTTTGTTGTTCGGTCCCATGCCGGCAAACGGTGGTTACGTCGAACATAATAACAACGCGCATACTTACTCAATTGAATTCACTCCTTCGGGGAACAGTTTCGTACTCTATAATTTAAATGTCTTCTGTTGCGATTCGGCCCTTGAAGTACACTCGCTGTACTGGAATACCAAGTCGAGAAGTAGCATGAGTAATGGGGTAAATGGTAGGTCTGCTTTGGAATTGTAGAACTTGGAGCAGCGACCAGACATCATCCGACGTGACTCGGGAGGGTGCCACCGCTGATACCAGCGAGAGAAGGAACGTTTGCAAGCAGACGATGCAAGACACCGAACTCTATGTAGCACACATCGAAAGTTCCTGAGGCTGTCCTGACTCCTGAAGCTAGAGTGCTGACTAATCGAAATCCCTAGTATCAAACCAGTTATGACCCTAGTAGTTCTCGTGCATAGTGTTGCTGCCTTGACAGCAAACTCGAGTTCGAGCTAGTCCTTTGCAATAGATCTGAATAGTGTTGAAGTTTATGGTCCTTGAAGAATCGCAAATTTTGTCTGCTACGACCCGGACTGTCTTCCTTCTATACATAGTAGGTCTGGCTAGGATTGATCGGACTTGAACTCGGGCGGGGGAACAAGAAGGGTTAGTTATTTACAACGCTTTCAGGTAGTCTCCTTCGTTTAGTACACCTTCGGGAGGTGTAGGAGAAATATTTAAACATATGTCCGGTGTAGACGTGGTTGCACGATTAACAATAAAATATGTATGTCCTAAAGTATGTGATAGTATCAACCTAAGATGTGTGATCACTTCCCACCGTTCACGACGTCCTGCAAGATGGGCCGGCCCTTGAGAATCCCCTCTTCGACCCTCGGAGTTCTCGGTTTCTTTGAGGGCGGTTCGCTGAGACTAACTGCTGATCTATGCTCCTGACTTCGCTTCGCAGGACTGCGAATACCACACCTTGCGCTTTGGAACGCCGGGTGCTTGTCTTCTGCGCCGACAGGCAGCGTCAATATCCAGCCCCGCTCATCCATGAGCTCCAAGAAGACCGACAAAAGTTCAGTTGAATTCAAGGTCTTCCGGGAGCCAATGATGATCAATTTCGACCGCGCACGTGTGAACGACACATTGACCCGCCGCCAGTCCTTGAGCAAGTCTCCAATCTGCCGAGGAGCGTGAGCTGGCGCAGCAACTGAACTGATAGCACTTACCTTCCCGTGGTCGTTGGATCTGACCATGGAGATGATGATACAGTCCTTATCACGTCCTTGACTTCTGTCCGCTGTGAGAATCTCTAAATCCTTCCTATCTTGAAGAAGATGTGATAGAAGCTTTATCTGCTGGCGATAAAGAGACATGATCCCGATCTGGTCCTCCTGAATTCCTGATCTTAAGAACGCTTCGGTAATCTGGTACACAAGCTGGGCCTCAACATCATTCTGGACGAGATCCCCGACTCTTGAATCGTGGGCAGGTAACTGATCTGTATCAAGGAATACGACTTTGCAGCTGGTGGAAAAGGTGGTAAGTCAGCTTGCCGCAACACATGTAGCGAACTGACCTTTCTGATAAGAGATACCGCAACCAGCAAGATTCCTCGCACAGGCACATTCCCGGCTCCAGTTTGCCGACCATACACTCGTTGGGAAGAACCAGAGTGCGCTTGGCTACTTCCTCTGATCCACATCGCAGACGGTCTCCGTATATGAGCTTGTTCGACAACTGCATAATGTCCTCGTTCATGCGATATTGATATGTGAGATCAACCACTGCGTGTGGATGCGCTTCAGAGAGGCGTCGGAAGAGAGATGTTTCCAGGCCGCCTTTTCGCGCAGCAGGATTACGGACCTGGAAATCCATAAAAGGGAGACCATGATACGCGACAAAGAGACTCACTAGGGGGGGAAGCTGGAAATGATCTCCGACCAAAACGAATTTCTCGGTAAATCGAAGGGGACCTAGACATGTGGGCAGGGTAATCTGAGAAGCTTCATCGACGATGCAAAAGTCGAATATTCTGCGTGAAAAGAGGGCACTGGTGGGAAATGGAAAATGAGCATAAGGAAACACATCGAGAGACAGACGTACTGATCAATTGTCAAGCATGTAGTAGCTACAACAGGTGGAGTGATGACTTGGTTCTCCAATTCCTCGACCGTCGTAGGCAACCTACGCCCAGATAGCGTAAATTTGCGAACACTGGGATGCACCTAGACATAAAAATACGGAATAATGAGCCAACATACGAAGACTCGTGGTTTCGGAGAGACATACCTTATCGACATTACCAAGTCTTAAAATGCCGAAGTCTGCATCCTGCAGCTTGAGCAATATTGTGTCTACAGCCGAGTGCGTGTACGACGTCAAAAGGACCGTCTTACCCATGGCCACAATAGTCCGGATGAGCGCAGCAATTACGGTCGTCTTGCCTGTGCCAGGCATGCCGAGGATGAGCGCGTAATCGCGTGCACTCAAGGCCCGCTTCATCGCAGCAAGTTGACTAGGGTTCATACCCGAGCTAGCGATGACATACTCCGGGACGCGTTGCAGGTTGTCAGTGATCGTCTCTTCGTTATCAAATAACGGGCGTCGCAGGTCCACGACGAGCTCTAGACGTCTCGCATCTCCCTCGGTATAGAATAGTTGGGCTAAATTATCTCTGATCCGCGCCATACCGCCCGATAGCTCATCCTTGTCAACTCGGAAGACTGCAGGTGTCTTCGCTCCTCGAAGTGTCTCGAGTCTGGCTTCTATCTTGTCCACACTCAACTCGTGGTCCACACCAACGACGACTGTCTCTGGTGTTAGCTCTACAATGAACCCGCGTGCGAGAGCAAGAAGATCAGGCTCAACGGAGACCGTGATAGCATCTCCACGACTCATGTGCCCATTCAAGAATGAGACGTCCTGAGCAACAGAAGCACGAACAAAACAATAGGTGTGCTGGTGTATCTTGCCACTGTTTGGAACTTTTTCCGACCGGAAGGATGCGTCTATGACCATCGAGCTGAAACATCTCCCTTTCTCCTCGCGTTCTTGAGCGGTCATGCACCATAGCTCCTTTTTGAACCGAATGGCGTCCTGCTCCTCAAGCGAAATGAGCTCTTCCCATTGTTTAAAAAACGTGAGATGAGAAGGCTTCAGATGCGAGGTTTTGAGGTCGTACAAGTCTGCGATCGGTGAAGATATATCAACGACGTTCTCAACAGCCTGTAGTCATGACGTCAGCACAATCCATAGTGTATGGTGATGATCAAACCTTGCGAAATAGCATACAGGTATCCACTGCATAGCACTTGTTGCATAGTCTTTCGTCGTCAATCGTAGGAGGTAAAAAAGGCTCTTCGATCTCCTTTTCCTTGCCATGCGTATTCCTTCGCATCGTATATGCTGCCATTTCGTTCCTTGCGCCTATCAGTGCTCGGAGCTCGTTCCGGCTTTGCGGGACACGGACGACCTCCTCGCTCTGGGTGTAGTACAGGAGCCCGCTCGGAACCTCGACACCGTACCGTTCTGCTATCAAGAGGGTGTAAAGCATCGTCTGGGCACGATGTTCCATCCCTGCTACTGTTCTACCAGTCTTGATCTCAAATGGCATTATGTGTGTGGTCAGCAAAGGTTCCTTCTTAACATATTTGTCGAGCGTGCTCTCAGCAATGACTGCCTGGACGGTGGCATCGAGCTTGCCTTTTAGTCCATAAGTCGGAGACCAAATGTCCTCTTCCACATCATGGAGCTGGGATATGGCAAGAAGAGAATGTTGATTCGCAGCCGCGCGGGTGTTGGTGAGAACTGCATCAGCCTACAATAACATTGTTAACGGTTGAATCTGCGTAGTTGCCAGCAACGATCACCTTCGGATTCTCCGCAATATAGCGTTCAGAGAATACTCGAAGACCCTTTGAACGGGCCTTCACTTCACGTTTCGCTTCGTCGACACCGACGTTGATCTTGACAAGCTCCGCAATATTCTTCTTGATGATCTCCTCAGTATGCTCTTCAACGAAACGTTCGTCCCATCTCTGTTCAGCCATGCATATTTGCACAACTTCGTGAAGCATGTTACCCCATATGAGCGATGGGGTGACATCCAAGGTCGAACGGACGAGCGCGGAGAGAAGCGGTTTGCGCCTGCACTGTGGTGCGTTGGATAGCGCAGTAGCTGTGATCAAGAGGTCTGGATGATTAATCAGAAAATTGGTTTTAGACGTTATCTTAATCATCCCGAAGGAATCAAAATCGCCCAGGACGTTGATGATGTTCCCTGAGATACGTCAGCGTAAACACGAAGCATGTAAAAACTATTTACCTTTGCGAATATCTGTGTCTGCCCAGTCGTCACAGAGAATCACTGTTCGGCGATCTCCAGTTGGCTGGAGACGCACAGAAAGTACCTGTAGTACTATATTATGACAAAGTGCAATCCACACAGTTTTGGGTCTCCAAACCTTTTGAAACACTGCTGAATTGTCCTCTTGAATGTCTTCTACCACACATCGTGTGCACGTCTCTTTGGCGTGTCGCTTCGCAGGCATTACTGCCGTCTGCAGAGCTTTAACAGGGGTATCATGGTTAGCAGGATGGTGGACTCACCTTGGACTTCACTCGAGGCTTTTTTGGCGTAAGAAATTCATCTTCCATGTCTCCCCAGTCCCAATTTTCAGCGCCTTCAAGAAGTGCTTTCACATCCAGAGCAGTCTCATTGATGGGAGGAGCAGTGGCAGACAAAGACACGGATCTCCTTACTGGAGGAGAGCCCTTTACAGAAGGCGGTCTACGACTGGGCGTTTTCTTTCCACGAGTCAGAGCAAGAAGTGGCTTCGAGTGCAAACTCACCTTAATTGGCGTCTTTCCGGAGTTGAATTTCTGTGGTGTAAGAAAGTCTACTTCCATGTCATTCCAGTCCCAGTTTTCTGCGCCATCTAGAAGCATAGAGATGTCGAGGTCATTACTGCGAGTGCCAGGACGACTGCCCGCATTTTTCGAGGGCGTTCGTGGAGCAATGGAAGAGCAAGAAACTGGTCGTTTAAGCTTTGGTGGATGTTCTGGTTGGCGTGCTGAATCGAGCCCTGAAAGTAGGTTCTCCATGAAGGCATTCTCGTCGGGAGTGTTCGGTATCGCTTGAGGCATGACGGACTAGAAAGATGAAAGGTGCACTGAATGCTTCGACAATTGATGGCACGCGCCGTAACGCCAGCCTTCGCGACGCGTTTGTTGACATTTATGTGGTCACGAGTTTTAACTCCGCGAACATTGCCAGCAGCGTTCTCAAACAACTTTGCAGGCGTTCGCGAAGGAGGGGATGTGAGCAAGAGTACCACATTCCATTTCTCGGACAACACAAGTGACTATTACACGTGTTCAGCGCGATCCCAGTGAGTCACGAATTCGATGTACTGCGAACGATCTATGGCAAAATTTGAGCTTGCAGAAGCCCCATCCAGACGTCTTCCTGGCAATGATGCCGTGCGTTCGATATACGTAGGCTATCATCGCAAGTCATCGCGATGCCCTCACCGTTTGTTTCCCCGCATATTACGTCCACTATCACAGGTGCAAGGTACACAGCCACTGATTTGGTGACTCCATGGATGTGGTTAAAAGATATAGCAACGGCAACGGCAACAAACCATATCCTAGGCCTAGACCAACAGTAACGATGCACGGTTAGGCTACTGCTCTATAACCGCGTCCACTGTAAGAGCGCCATGATAACGCCCTGATCTTGGCACGAATGCACGAGCAATCATTTCATTTTCCGAGGCTAGGTGCCCCTGATCACAATTAGCATTTAACGTCAAGAGATTGGACTTGACTTTTTCATGTAAGCCGTGCATCCAATCGCAGACTTATCGCAGCTTTGTCCGAGTCAGTTGAAAGAAACAATGGTCCCAAAATGGACGTCTTTACGACTTTTAATCATCCGACTTCCCCTTTTGATCACCATCATGAGACTCTTACCTCCGTTACCTCGTGTTTCCCATGTGTACAGCCCAAGACGAGGCGTACGTCGTTTACATACTACCCGGCATCAGGCGCAGCATAGCCTCCGCACATCTTTTTCAATCGATCCCTCGCAAGTCCTTTAGCAAAGGCTAACCACAAGAATAGCAGAACATTCGCGGCGCATCAACCAAAACCATAACCTTATCATGTTCAGCAGCCTTTCTAGCACCCTCGCAGCAGCCGCAAGCGCTAGCGGAGCCAAAGGAGACGCCAAGAAGTCCGTGTCTCCAACACTTCGTGCAGACATCTATAGCGCCATTGATCAGGCAAAGCCCTGGCTCATTGGGGGTACTGTGGGCAGACAAGCCGGCGATGGCGTCGCCTACCAGCCCATCATCGCCAGAATTCACGAGCACTTCCCTGATACGAAAGTGGGGTTGGATGCAGTACGAAACATAGAGCATGAAGTGGCGGCTATCGTTGCTGGCATCACAAATATGATCCTTGAGATGAGCAAGTGGGACGGAATGGCGGGAGCCATGGCCATGCGTACCTGGGTCGACGCACTTGGTGACGCGCACAACAAGATAAGCACTGCGTCTACTGGAGCAAAAGGCGCTTCCCGGAAGGATCAAGTTGGACGAGGAATTACCAGGGGCATTAATCAGTTGACCGACGTCACCCTGATGACAAGAGAGTTTGCGGCGAGGATACAAATCATCTCGCTGTTAAAGAGCGGTGAGTTGAATTTCTAGTATTTCTTTCGAGCTGGTTCGTTTACGCCCACTTCGACAAATCCAGTAAACACGAAGATCCATGGCGCAGGGAGTGATGAGGCGAGACAGGGAGAAGCACTGTGGAGCTCAAAGTTCATATGATGCTTTGAGAGGGAAACGTATTTGCACCTCTAAACAATGGGAAAATTGCCCAGTCAGCACGCTTCGTTGTAGATTTTTTTTTTTACGCCAGACATATTTGACCTTGCAAATTCATGCTCCATAAACCATTAATGTTTCCGTGCAGTGGTTAAATGGGGTTAAGTACAAGGTGCCAAGTGCCCGACGGAATGCCTTCTTCAGCATCTTAACGATGGAATCAACTACGGAATCGCGACATCGATCAGAAGAGGAACGAGAATAGCTATTAAGGGCTCCCAGCTGTCGGCGCAGTTATACATATCTGTCTGTAATACTCATAATGACGGACCTACTCCACACCAGATGACCATCGTGACAATCAACGCGGAATGAGTTGCCCGCAGAAGCCACAAAATGCAACGTCACGTCCGGTCTAATCGCCGTCAGACGGACGAATGATCTGGAAGTAGCTGGCCCCACTGGGGACTACAATATAGCAAGCATACAGTACATGCCAATATTACGATTATATGCGCACTACATTTTTACATGATCTGGTAGAAATGTAAGCCAAGACCTCGTCATCGAGTCGATTACTCACATAATTACGGATGTCCTTCGGGAAGCTTGACGACGACGATTGTGTTGGTGTCGTCTCAGGCGATTCATGAATGTTGGTCATGAAGTCATCGAAGGAGAAGCCATTCAGGTTGACGTCCAACATAAATGGCTCATCCAGCCGGTTTGGCGTGTTGTATTCGTGCGCGTGAGGCCAGCCTTGGCCCGAGGGGTTCGGAGACATAGGATAGTTTTGGAATGGGTGCGGACGGATGGGGTTGGTTGAATCGGGATAAGCATAGGCATTGTTTGCGAGAACTGGTGAATTGGCTTGATATGCAAAGTGTGATGACATGGAAGAGGGGGGCGTGCGTGCAGAGACTGGGTATCTGAAGTGGTATATAGCAGAGAAGATAAGAACAGGGCGTGGGCGACCCGAAGACCTTGTAGGAGTTGTTGGGTCTGGAGCACGGTACACATCTTGAATGATGGTGTATATGGTAGGGTCTTGAGCGAAAAATCAAACGCCTGTTGCACGTCAAAGTCAAAAGGTACGAACCTGGAGATTTGCACAAGGTCTCCCAATACTTGGGAGCTAGAGCTGTGCTGTATAGCAATGGACCGTCACCGGAAGAACCGGTGAAATATGGTCCAACGCATTCGAGTTTCGTGTCCTCGCTGTGTATGGGTGCGCCATCTAATAACACTATATAGGATGATTTGCCAACCACGGCAGAGGGCGAGACGAAGGTTACGGTGGGATCAATGTCCCTCATGCGACGCGGTGTGTTCGATGAGGGGTGGGTTGTAGCGGAAGAGGATGGTGCACGTGAACGTGATGAAGAAGAGCTCGAGAGTGAGCTAGACTCTGGTAAAATGTCAATGTATACTGGAGCACGCGTATCGGGAAGGTTATTTTGTTTAGATGATGGCATGGCTTGGCTGTAATGACGTGCAGAGGACATGGGCGAGTCAGCGGATGAGGAGGTTGATGAGCTGTCGCTTGTTGAAGAGTCCGAGGATAAATAGGAAAGCGGAGGCTTGGATTCACCCTCAAACCCATGTTTATGAGGAGAAAACCTCCGTGACGAGCCGACTTCACTCCGCGTAAGATAACATCGGGTGAGGGAATCGATCACTACCAAAAATAAACCAAAATAGAAGAATATTAATGATGCCGTCTCAATGAACGCATAAACGGCCACGGGATGCGGTTACTCACATTCCCGTCCCTCGGATGTGTCCCTAAATTGTTGTAGACGACTGCCTATTTGCTTTGATGACCTGTGCTTTCCCGTCTTGCGGTAAATGTACTCCGATATGAAGCGATTGCGCATAGGGAATCGACCCAAAATTTGGGTTTCCCGCGAGGCAACGGGTTCATATTCTTGAAGGCCTAGATGAGTGAGCTAAGGCTGTGATCAAGCTGTGATCAGCAAATGTGATTCGCACCTTTAAGCATCGTGGCCTCGAGATAAGGTGGCCATACAGGCTCAGTATTACCCTTCAGAGTTTTCCAGCTTTTTCTGACCTTTGTGATCGTTTGAAAAATGTCTTCTGTACTGTGACTCGGCGATATTAGCCACGAAGGATCGGAACTACATGAACTCGTCATGCTGCTAGTGGATGGCGATGAGGAGCGTTCTGAACGCGCCTCATGAGAGTGAAGCGTGACGTCGCGCGAGCAATGCATGATGTGTGCAGGAGAATGTAACATGAGAGTGATGTGATTTGTGCGTCAAAGATTGTGAAGCACATTAATCGGAGGAGGCTAATATAAAGAGTGTGGGGGTGGGGGGTACTAGTAACGGATCGGCAAACATGGCAGCGAGTTTCCCGGATGATTCGATACTATTTTCAATTAACAGCTTTTGTATGACCTGAGGGGATGATTTGTTACGAACATAAATCTGGAACCCCTTTGATCAAACTACAAGAGCACGCGCAAGGCTTCGCGGTGACATGCTCTTGAGAAGTGCCGGCTTGCAATTGCCTGTATTGGTTCGCGGCGGTGCCGCACAAATAACTACCCCCATTAATATCCAACCAACAACGGTTGCATTTCCTCGAACTATACTGTACGCGCGTCATTCATGCGTAAAAAGACTCAGATCAAGACTCACCACCATGCGTAAAATATACTCCACAATTACATTTCGACGGTAAGCCCACTCGCGAGAAGCCGTTGATATTGTCAGGGAACACTAGTAGGGCTCAGTGTCCCAGCAACACGGCGCGTTGTCACTCACACTGATTTGGTGGAAGCGCTAAGACTCGTCAGTTGATCAGAGATCTCCTTCACCCTCCGGCGATGCAAACACCCCGAACACGGAGAATGCCTTTCATTTCTCCCAACTTGGGTTTGACTTTGCATGGATCCAATTTTAATCGGATTGTCACAAGCTGTGAATAACATTTCTCGTAATCCCTAGCTTATTAGGTATAGGCAAAGATTATCTGTCACGCCCCGGTTTGCCAGGATACTAGTACGTATGTCATTAAACCAGGGTTTTGTCCATTTGTCTTCCAACAAAACGGGCGGCAAAAAATATTTCAAACGAGATTATCTATAACTCTTCCCACAGTCCAGGATCACTGTACCTTGGAAGTACCTTGCGCCCACAATGACACTAATGACACCGGAAGAGGTTAACTGCTAACCGTTTCTCAGGCTTCAGACTGAACCTGAGTCAGGCTCGGGTTCATACTTTGCCTGTGTGGCTCTTTGTTCAACCAAACTGAAGGGCCCATACTTAAAGACGACATCATGGCCTTCCCCAGTACCCTGATCATATCATACATATCATCAAACTTGCGCCTGAGTCCTGCTTCTCATCATTCCGGCTTGTATAAGCGTCCATTGCCGGAGGAGCCTGCATTTCTCGCCATGGCGTCGGGCTCCAGCGATACAGTAGGAGTGGCTACATAATAGTAATACTCCTATTGACTCCAGTTAGTGATCGACGTAAGTCTGAAAGCAATACGAACCACGGTGACTTCGGCATCGGTACGTGTGTGATACCCTTCACCTGAAGCCCTTGACCGCGTCCAGGGCGGAAGAGCTGCTCAGATTGAAGCTTCGACGGCGACTCCAACAGAAGTTTTAATTTGCTGCTTCGAGAAGACTTTCATGAAGAAGCTAATCAATAGAGTGCTATGTTGTGAGGTCCTACAGTACTACGACAACTTAAAACTAATATTTATTTCGAATTTTGCAATCATCTTAGGGCGGCCGCCGTTTCCTACGTACTATAGGGTCAAGATAACCATGATCTCCCAGTTTGCAATGAGTGGGAAAAAAAAGGTTCGTTCTAGAATGGGCTGCCGCAAATTGAACTTCAATTGAACGTCTTGATTGTACTATTGGTTACCACTTGCTCGTGCACACCACATTTCGTGCAGTCACATAAATGTCACGGAAAGTCACGGTGTAGTC
Organism: Suillus paluster; assembly: GCF_016628075.1. Classification (NCBI taxonomy): domain Eukaryota; kingdom Fungi; phylum Basidiomycota; class Agaricomycetes; order Boletales; family Suillaceae; genus Suillus; species Suillus paluster. Next base: position 140,893 of record NW_024537652.1, read on the forward strand.
ACACGAAGTTCCATGGTCACGTACGTAATGCGTGAACGCATGATACAAAATGCCCAGACTCATTAACGTTGGGCTGCGATGAGTCATACTACGAGGTCTAGCCTTAGAAACCAACAGAGAACTAGGCGACAAGAAGGTGAAATCGATCAAGTTGACGACTTGAAGGGATCACACCTCTGAGCGTCTAGACTCTATAAAAAAACTGACAACGTGTAACCGGGTGTGCGATGAGGTACGATGCGATGCGGCCGCGCGTGGGACATGGTGGCACATACTAGACGTCTCTGAGAAAGTTAGTCAAACAGGTCTTCATCGTTCTCTTCAGTGACTGTCCGCTCACAATGGCGTCTTCAAGGCCCGACAGTCTTGCAGATCCATTCACGACGGCACCCAACACTCCTTTAAACCTCAGTTCAACCCTGGAACCTCCTAGAGCCTCTTATCTGTCGTCAAACCCAGAGACTGTCGGCAGCACGCGCGAATCTTACACTGATTCCCCAGATAATCTTTCTCCGTTGGTGCCAGAGGCTGAGAAACGCACCAACGAAGCTTATGGACAGGAGGAAAGCGAAGAACATGGGTTGGAAAAACGATCTATCCTCAGGCGGCCTCTATTTTGGCTCATCACTCTCGCCGTCGTTACTGTTATCGTCCTTGCTGTCGTTCTCCCAGTATACTTTGTCGTTGTCAAACCTCACAATTCCAATTCCAATGCATCTTCTGCAGGTGGGGCTCCTGCAGGTGGGTCAGGTAGCGGGAACCCTACCTCTCCGGCTGGAGGAGGCATGACCGGAGGAAACGGCTCTGTTATCACAATGGCTGATGGCACGAAATTTACTTACTTGAACCCTTTTGGAGGCATCTGTAAGTTCGATCATTCGTTTGCAGCTTGGCAAAAGTTGCACTGGGATTCCTCTCTCAGTTCCAGGCGCTCTGTTGTAAAAACACAATTGAGAATCATGTCTCATGTATTCACGCTCCAAGTGGCGTTACTAATGATGCTCTCGTCTAATTATCTCTCGACTAAGTATTTCAATCTCACTGGTTCTTTGCAGGGGTGGACAATCCAAACGACCCGTTTAACAACGCCGCTTACCCTAATTCATGGACTCCCCCACTTAACGCCAGCTGGACTTGGGGAGTAGACAAGATTTACGGGTCAGTGTCCTTTAGTGACTTATCTGTCACAAGTTCATGGGTGGAAAACGGATGGCTACCTACAGTGTTAACCTCGGCGGACTTTTTGTCCTAGAACCCTTCATCACACCGGCCCTTTACCAGAAGTATCCGGGCTCAGTTGATGAATGGACCCTGAGCACGCTTATGGCGGCGGATACAGCCAACGGCGGACTCGAGCAGCTGGAGACTCATTACAGTACCTTTATTGTGAGTAGATTTCGCTTGGCTTTGGCGGCGCCCGGATTAAGTACGCTTGTAGACTGAGCAGGATATTGCGGAAATTGCTGGAGCTGGACTGAATTGGATCCGTTTGCCTATTCCTTTCTGGGCGATTGAAACATGGGACTTCGAGCCTTTCCTCGAGAAAGTCTGTTGGCCGTGAGTACTGTGCCTCTGAATCATTGCATGAACGTTTTTTCATCTTCTGATTGTCTGTTGGTGCTGACGTTAGCTACATCCTGCGTGTTCTTCAATGGGCACGGAAGTATGGGGTTAGAGTGAATCTCGATCTCCATACCATCCCTGGATCTCAGAACGGTACGTGTTAGCTGGCTATTGTCCGTGTTATGCAAACCTAAGATCACTATGCAGGTTACAATCATTCCGGTAAACTTGGTTCGGTCAATTTCTTGAATGGAGTTATGGGACTTGCCAATGCTCAGCGGGCGCTTGATTACATTAGAATAATCACGGAGTTCATATCCCAGCCTGAGTGGGTTAATGTTGTCCCTGTGTTCACCATTGTCAATGAGGCCCTGGTTTCTACTATCGGAACAGACCAAATCACAACATTGTACGTCCTGATCTGCTTGCATGCGTTAGTGTGTCCTGAAAGCCATCCTATCGGTTAAGTTATCTCCTTGTGCATGATACGATCCGCAATATCACCGGTTACGGGGAAGGGCATGGACCTTACATCGCGATTCATGACGGATTCCTAGGGACGGCGACCTGGGCGAATTTCTTGCAAGGTTCTGATCGAGTCATACTCGACACCCATCCTTACTTCGCATTCGACGGAAACTCTAACCTTCAGCCCATTGCTACTGGTACTGGGTTAAGCGCTGGAGGCGTCTGGCCGCAACAGGCGTGTAGTGCATGGGCCGCTGGCATGAATACCAGGTATGCATTTTACACACGGAGTGACAGCATTCTCACTTTACCATAGTCAGACCGCATTCGGTGTTACCATCGCGGGCGAATTCAGTAATGGTTACAATGATTGTGGGCTTTACCTCACAGGTGTTGGGAATACTGCGAGCTATGGAGAGTCATGCTCTGTCTTCTTAGACTCTTCGCAATGGAACGACACCATGAAAGCGGGTTTTTATGAATTCACGCTGGCTAGTATGGACGCTTTGCAGAACTGGTTTTTCTGGACCTGGAAGGTTAGTTTGAATTTATGCTTGCCAACACGAGGCCCTCAATCAAACTTGTCGTCGACCCCTGCAGATCGGAAACTCCTCTACAACCAATAGCGTCCAGTCTCCCATGTGGTCTTATCAGTTGGGCCTCCAATACGGATGGATCCCTACTGATCCCCGCACTGCTGTGGGCACCTGCGCAGCGTTGGGAGTGACCGGCCCACCATTCGATGGGGTTTATGAAGCCTATCAGACTGGAGGTCCTGGAGCTGGCACCATCGTAGCCACTTCGGTCTCATCTTATGGCCACTATCCGCCAACGCCTATCAACGGTCTTACACCTGGAGCAATCCAATCCCTTCTTCCCACCTACACGTCCACTAGCGCAGTTCCAACTCTTCCTCCTCCCACCTTCTCTCCCAGTCCTTCTCCGTCGGTCAGCACTGGGAACGGCTGGTTTGATTCGGGAGATACGGGTTTGGCGCCAACGCAAGTACAAGGTTGTACCTACCCGAATGCATGGGATGCTGTCAGTTCAGCAATGCCCACGGCACTTTGTCCTTCTACGGGTGCCGCTCCTGTCGTTACTGCACGCCGTTGACCGTCAAGAAACGGCACCGAAGCGACTAGGTTGCGCATCACGAAGCCTGACATTACGACGTTCAACTTCTTCGCAGTCAAGCGCTTCATTCAAGCGCCGTCGGGCCGCCGGCTTCTTTGATGTTACTCGCACTATGTTGTTTTGGACATGTTTTAGGAGGACCGACAGACTCTTTTAATTTTATCGTATTCCAGTCCTCGATCGCTTTCCGCATTGCTCTTGTTGTTGCTGCAGTTGTCATTTTGTACTGCTGAGAATTGGCTAAGGACTCTAACATTTATTGCCGTGCATTTCTAGTTTCGTGCCATTGATCTAAGCAATGCGCCCAATCTAATTTTCTTCCCGGCCTCGATTTTCAAAGGTACCCTTGGGGAATTTTCTGCCTGCGAAGTGCACGCCGAAGACTCTGTTGGGTCATCCCGCCAGCCAGTCAAGACGAATTAGAAGCTGGCAAACGCAAGAAGGCGCTGTGGCGGTAACACGGCAGGCCCATCAGCATGCTGTTGCCTTGCCGTGATACCATTTGTACGTGGTTCGGAGTTTCGCATGCCACTGATGGCGAGTCATCTCGTTTGGTATCTGAAGGATGTTTATAGCAAGTCAAGCAGTTTTGTGGCCGGTCATATCTAGCCACGGAGCACATCGCTTCTCAGTGTGGTAATTGCGAAAATATTTCTGGCTTGCTATTGTGCTAACTTTTAGTCTGGGAGGGGATACAAATGCGTTGGAACAATAATTTTGTTGGAAACGTGCATGATACGAAATTCAGGGTACTATGCGGTAGAGCCACATAATTATCAGGCGTTTACAGAACTCCGGAACTCTGAATCCCTTCCGCCTGGGTGATTACTATATGTAAGTTGCCGGTATTATTCAATTTTTGCACCACTTGTCCACTTTCGTCAACAAGACTTCATCAATCCGCGGAGGACCACAAGCACATGGTAGGGTGTTCAGCCTTGTGTCTCGACTATTGTATTTAATATTTAACCCTTCAATCCAGAGTAATACGAAGACCACGAAATATTTCAGACTCGGATCAAGTCGCTGACTGGAGTCTTGGCGCCTCTTGGGCAAATCGCACTCCTTCGACCACTCAGCTCGCTCTACTGAACGTTCCCCCCTTCTTATCATCAGCCTCGGACAATTGGCTCGGTGGTTTGGCATGGATTCAATTTTTTTTGATCGCGCAGCGCGCTGTTCCCCAACGAACACAGCATAACGTGGTCGTTCCGACAAGCGGTCAGCTTCGACAACGTCAAACATCCCTCCGTCCCATGGGCTAGTCCATTTCGCTTCGTTCCTTATCGTCTTGAACTCTCGTCGGATAGGACTAGCGTCCCTCTTTATATCGAGACTAGGAGACGGGGATACCCGATACACAGAAAGATTGCCAATTCCTGGAGCAGCTGACAACCAGACCTCCCCCGCGACACACACGTCCATGCTACTTACGGATGGTGTGAGAAAACGGCTTGTCAGCTGGAGTGAACGGGCGACTATGAAGACTGCTTCCGGTGCACCGGGGCTACCCCCTCCCCGCAAACTATAACGAGACCAGATACACCAACATGCAGTGGCGCAACAGGTGGCTCTAGTAGTGGAAGACAGCGTCGAGATGACTGCCGTGAGTATATTCATGTGAAGCGTATGTCCTCATCACCGTGACTGACATAAGCGGATATCTCTAGAACGCCCAGCTAAAAGTCTATGCCAAAGTGCGACGTCGGATGTTGCCATACGCCCATGCGGTGTATCCCTCAATTGGAATTCACTGCTCATGCCCTTATCGCCACTCGGGTCAAGGACGGAGTAAAAAATGGTACATGGTCGGACAGAACAAGGAAGTGGTTCAAGTTAAGTGGCGTGTTGCTTTTATCGCATATCGCGGCCACCACTTCATGCATATCCAGCTCCGCGATTCTGCTGCACGGAAAGGTGGCCTGGCGATACCCCCGTCAGATTCTCAACAGCTGTATGATGGGCAATCTGGAGCCACCAATGTGCTGTACGATGGATCTTTGCTTGTCTGTTCGGTCTACTCATCGCGGCAAGTCAAGACATATGGATCCTCACAGCTGACAGGAATCAAGAACGTGATAAGAACTGTGTCGTCATCCCCATGATCAGATCCAACCAGTGGCAGGTATGTTCCACAGGTTACGACTATACAGTTGCATTGCGAGCTCATACCCCTTGCCCAGATTGGAGTCTATCTGGAGACTTGCTCAAGGCTGGCGGTGGGTCAACGTGTCGCTCACGCGTGTGCGGTCAAAGTTGATCATCATTACCTTGCGAAAGACCGTAGACTCGATTAAACTTTTATTCTTGGTGCTCATGGATGAGCGGGCTGGATATCGACGTCGCCTGTCAGGGGCGGATGACACGCACCCGGCATTCTGCAGCGCAATTTCTGGTATTCGTAGTCCTGCAAAGCGACGTAAATATAATAGACCAAGGCTTAGCATCAGTGAACCGCCATTCGAGGAAACCGAAAAACCCCCAGGGTCAGAGGAGATCTGAAGGGCTGCCCATCTTGTAAACAGCGGGCACCATATCTTAGGATGATATGCATCACATACTTTAGGACCAATTTAGGACATACAGATTTTATTACAATTTCTAACTGTACGACTCCAACAGATACAACTACAACGTCACGGAGAGGGGTTTCACAGGAAGTCTAATCTGGGTTATTCAGTGGTAAGTGGTCTGATTGATATTTCACGATGCTTCGTTGATTTGCGTAGCATGCAGGACAGAGATGATAGGAAATTTACTTGAATCATTCATAGACATATGATTCATGGGCGATTCAAGGAGATTTTACTCTGGAAATACCAGAGATACCCCCTGTTTCCTCCGTTGCCCATGTAACAGAGAAAGCGTAGATTCTAAATCACACATTAATTACTGAAGCATTTCCCGCGTCACGTTGTAGCAGACGATTTATTTCGATGACTACTATGTATGAGCCAGCGAACCAGTGGTCGGGGAAAAGGGTGTCGTATATTTCATTCCAAAGTGATCGTGTGTAGTACTTGTGGTGTTAGTACTGACATACTGTGGCTTTGGGTAAAAATGTCCAGTTCCTTGGCGCTTCACTGTGAAGGTGAAGCGCCCGGGAAAGGGAGTCGGTAAAAACGAAGAGTTGCTTGTGTGAGATCGGCTATAAGCTTCAAACTCCGATTTTAAGCGCTGGAGTCGTATGGAAATTCAAAGCACACCGTGTCACCGTCGACTTATCTCGCATTGGAATAGGTATTAGTATATTAGTAGTTAGAGCCATCTGCGAGAAGGGCGATTTCTCTTGTTACAACCTTCGCAGTGGAACAGCACCATGTTGAAAGTACTAGTAAGCAGGTTCTTTACAATAATATAACTTCACGCTTGCTAAAAATGTAAGATCATGCACGCCAGCGCGAGGCCCTCATTGTTGACCCCTGCAGATCGGAAACTCATCCGTGACCAACGGTGTCTAGTCTACCATGGCGCCCACCGGTTAGTCACGAGGATGGATCCCTACAGATACGCGCACTGCTGGCACCCGCGCAGGTTTTAGATTGACTGGCTCAGGTCCTGGAGCTGGAACGATTGTCGCGCCCTCGGTCTTATCTCAACGGTCTTACACCAGGTCCCCCTACACGTCCACTCCAAACTCTTCCGCGTCCTTCTCTGGGCACCGGGAACGGCCGGTTTGACATGGGTCTAGCACCAAGGTTGCACCTACCCAATTACATGGGATGCTGCTAGTTCAGCAATGCCCGCGGCACTTCGTCCTTCTCCAGGGGAGCCGCTCCCGTCGGTACTCCGCGTTTGTCTCGGCGTTGACCATCAAGGAATAGCACCGAAGCTACTAGGGTGTGAGCGTCGGCAAGTTACGGGGCTGAACTTCTGCACAGTTCACGCGCTCATAGATGCGCCGTTAACGTTGGGCATACAAAGTTTTTATCTGAATGCAGTCGGCCGCCGGCTGTCTTGACATCTCTCGCATAGTATTGTTTCGGACTTATTATGGGAGCCTGGAGGATTAACTGACTGCTATCTCATCGTATTCTAGTTGTTGTTGTTGTTGTTGCCGCACTTGACATATCGTACTGCCCAGGATTGACTGAGGACCCTAATCATTGACTGTTACCGTGGATCTGGAGTCTCATGCCATGATCTAAGCAAGTGCGCCCGATCACCCTATTGTCCCCCAACCTCGGTTTTCAAAGGTACTCTTGGCATTTTCCTTCCGCAAATTGCACACCGAAAAAAACGGTCAGGTTGTTCCAGTAATCAAGACGTTTCGCTCAAGAAGACGGCGGCGGCTAGCACAGCATCCGCATGTGGTTGCCTTGCCGTGATCTGTTGTATCTCCGTCTGTGTGTGCTTCTGAACTTCGCATCGTGCGACATCCGATTTGACGTCTGAAGGATTTTTATGGTAATTCAAACGGTTCGGTAGCACAGCAGTCTGCCAGGTAAGCTTTGGTGCCATGCTTCTCAGTGTGGTAATTGGAACGGGCGAAAAAGATTATGCCTTGCATCGTGCTGGCGTTTAGCCTGGGAGCCTGACAGGGATACGCACGATGCACCCTAGGGAATTTGGGTTTATTTATCGAGCAACACTCCTGCCGCGTGAAAAAAATTCAGGGCATGCGGCGGGGAGTGGCGACACAATTATCAGGCGTTTGCAGAACCCCGGAACCCCTTTTCCTGCAGATTAGCCTTCAGGGATTTTTCAATTTTGGATCGGTCGACAGCTTTCGTCAACCAGACTCTTCACCACCCTGCGCATCACGAAAAACCCGCGGAAAACCGCAAGCACATGGTAAGGTGCTCAGCCTCATGTCTTTTACCGCTGAATTGAAGCTTCTACCCTTCAATGTAGGTGGGAAACCACGTAGACCCTTGTTTCAGATTTCGCAGACCCGAAGGCCTGGCCTTTCCAATTAATTGTATGACTCAATGCACTTAGCACGCTCTGCTAAATGCCCCCCTCCCTGCTTATCATCGGTCTCGGACAACTCCGTGCACGTGGACTTGTCGTCGTCGACACACAGTTCAGCTTTCACAACGTCAAACACGTCAAACATTAAAGGCCCTCAAGTTACTGACTCTGCCCATGGTACACATACCCGACTTCCTCAGCAGACTGCAAACGCCGTTGAATATAAGAATACTCGCAGTGTTTTCTGTGCAATTGTCGTGAGGTGCGCAAATTTCGTAGAGAACGAGGCGCCAAACTTACGTCCAGACTGTATAATAGGAGTACGGTACTCGAGGCAGGAATGATGGGGATGATCCTAAGGCTGGAAATCTTACTCAGAGGGAACATCCTGCTGACGCATGCATGGGTTCCTGGTGCTCATGCGCTACAAAGGGCAGTTTCTTCTAGGCATGGACTTCAAATTAACAGATCAATCAAATGCGATGAACCATCTCGCCGTATGCTGAACACAGGACACCCCGCGATCAGGGGAAGAACGATGATTATTGGCGCGGACTCAAGCCTATCAAGCCCATAGATGCTACTAGCGGCGGCGAACCACGGAGTCTTCGTACCCGTGTAGCATGGTGGTATTAACACAGGAACACTCTGCACAACCTCCGAATGTCTTCCACTAAACTGAGTGGCACGCTCTGCTAAACGCCCCCCTTCCCTGCATCTCATCGCTTTCCGAAAACTCCGTGTACGTGGACCTGTGGTCGTCGGTAAGTAGTTCAGCTTTCACAATGTCAAACACGTCAAATATCAAACGCTCTCACTTCCCCAATAGCCCACAAGTATCGTGCTGAAAATAAGAACACTCGCAGCTTTTTCTGCGCAATTGTCGAGAGGTGCGCAAATTTTGTAGGGAACGTGTCCCAACTTACGCCTGGACTATATACTGGGAGCACGGTACAAATCACGTAGACCCTTGTTTTCAAAATTTGCAGACACAAAGAAATCCAGGTCAGACTGGCCGACTCAAAGCACTTGATGGGCCCACTCTGCTAAAATTTCCCCCCTGTTTATCGTCTTCGACAGCTGGCTCGGTGGCTTTGCTTGGATTAGTCGTCGACAAGCAGTTCACCTCAAACACATCAAATATCGAACGCTCTCTAAGTCAGCGACTTCCCTTTGCCCGCGGTACACACACCCGACTTCCCCAGCAACCCACAAACATCGTATCGAAGATGAGAACTCTCGCACCTTTTTCTGCGAAATTTTTCGAGAGGTGCGCAAAGTTTTAGAGAACGAGTACGCCTAGACACTACTAGGAGCACGGTACAAACCACGCAGACCTTAATTTTCAGATTCGCAGACACGAAGGCCCGGCGTTTCCAATCGTTGAACTCAATGCGCTTAGTAGCTCGCACTGCTCAACGCCCCCTTGCTTATCATCAGTCTCCGGCAACTCACTCGATGGTCTGTCTTGGATTCACTTCAACGTTTGTCATGGAGTTGGGCTGTCCCTCGTGCACTGGTGGACCTGTGGTCGTTCCGATAGGCAGTTCAGCTTTCACAATGTCAAACACGCCCATGGTATACACACCGACTTCCTCAGTAGACCGCGCACACCCTATCTAACAACAAGAACCCTCGCAACTTTTTCTGCGCAATTGTAGGGGTCTGCAAATTTCGTAGAGAACGAGGCGCCAAACATCTTTCACTTCTGAATTGTATGCTAGGAGCCTGGCAATGATGGGTATGATCCTAAGGTTGAAACTCTTACTCAGAGGGAACGCACTTTCTTCTGGCCAAGAACTTCAAATCTTACGACATGACAGTTCAATCAAACGCGATGAATACTCTGCGATAAGACAACGAGCCTATCAAGTCCGGCAATGCTACTAGCAGCGGTGAATCATGGAGTCTTCGTAACCGTGTAGCGGAACGCAGGAAAACCCCGACCAACTTCTCCTAGGAACGTGTCGAATGTCTTCCACTAGGCCGAGCCAGTTTTCCGGTGCAGGCCTCGCACGTGATAAATATGTCTATTGGGGTGGACGGGATGCCGGTAGAATCTCGACAGCTGCGCCACAGCTAATACTACTCCTCGCAATTTAACACTGCGAACCGGAGATGATTCGCCATGGAGTGGCGCAACACAGCGGCTCTGCTGGAGATGTTTTGGAGGACTCAAGATCGTAAGCGTATGTTCGTCAAAAAGCCCAGCCGGAATATGAATTGACCGCCGTGCGACGTGAATCTCCATGCCATTGCAGTACGTCCCTAGATTGACGTTGACTCCTCACACCCTCAAGGCCAAGATATAACAGTAAGAATAGAACTTTCTGATACAACAAGGAAGTGGTTCAAGAACGCTGGTCCGAGCCGAGTTAGGGATTCCAAGTTAATCAACAAAGCTAGAATGCCTCGCTCGACCAAACCGGCCGCGTATGGCAAAGATTCCGATATTGATGTCTACGTACTTTAACATCACAAGCTGTATTTCACCTATGATGCGCATGTATACAACGCATTCATTTGAACAACCCGCAGAGCAGCGAGGTGCATACCTGTAACTGCTACAATTGCGGTACACCTGAACACATCGCCATGTCATGAAGAGGCAGGTAAGAGCATGGAGGCCTTTCCATGATGGGCCATGGCCAATGTCGTGTATCAACCAGGCGGTGCCAAACCATGGCTAACCGGAGTTTGAAACCTAATCTGATACGGTGCCATCCTGTTTAACCACAAGAAGCGACTCGCGGACTCGGTTAATTTTGGGTCACCAAGGTAGTTTCAAATGGTGAGCTGGCAATGGTGTAAAGGAAGCGGTAGGGAAGTTGAAAAAACTGACCAGCATCTCGTTTGTTCTTTTTAGCAGGTTCTGGCACGCACGAAGACAGGATATATCGGCAAGGAAACCACAGGAAGTACACGAGGAAGACAGGCCGAGATAGGCAAGTGAAGCGCCTGAGTCAGTTTGTGGGTTTGCGTCGAGGTTGATAGTACTAACGGTGATGTGATAGTTGTGATTAGGCTGCGATTCGTGGGCACGAAGAAGTACTAGAAGATATCAGAGGGATCAAGGCCTATACTTAACGCGCGGGGAAGTGTCACGAAACTATAACTGCCTCAAGGTCTTTTTGCTGTATGAGCGAGAAATCAGATGACGGACATTGCAAGTTCAAACAGAGTCGGAGACTCGGAGTATTTGAGCCTCGAGGCGAGGGGACGCAACGGGAACGGAACCAATCAAATTACTAGTGCTACTCAGGTGAAAGTAGACCGACCTCCTCATTATAGCCGCAACGTTGGTCTGGACAAGTCGACACCGTACCACCAAGATCACGACCTCGACCCAGTCTAGTAGAAGAACTTGGACGATCAAGAAAGCTAGAAGTAGATCTAGAATCATCGATATCACATCTTCCATCTTCACGGCCACTAGATTGGATCGCAGCGCCTTCTACCAAGCCAGGAATGTTGCCAATACTCCAACTAGCGCCAGAGTCTGCAGAGATGGTTCCCGTACTTCGTACTCATAGTTTTTCATCTCTTTCACAACTTCTTGAAGCTCTTGGCTCTACACCCGATCTTCAATCCGTTCTTGGTGTCGTTGACGAATTTGAAGACGACTTTGATAGAGAAAGGGAAACAGAGAGCCTCGTTAGTGATAACCTCCCTACTCCCCTCAACACCGGTCCCGACGCTGCTTATACCGTTTACGTCGACTCTGATACCACCGATACAACTAACGCCGGTCATACTCCTACCGTGGAATCAATACATACTCTTATACCTTCTCCCCGTTTCCCTCAAGACAAGGATCTCCCACTCCCACCTTCTACTCTACCCCTCTCCCTACCCATGAAATCACGAACACGTACCGACAACCGTCTTGAGGTCTCAGAGGATCGGGTTCATGTAGTTGTGGAGAATCATCAGGAAGATCCGGTGATGGCGCCCTCTCCACCCACTCCCGCAATCACGAAACGTCGACATGCTCTCCTCGAGCTGCTTACCTCAGAACGTGCCTATGCGAATGACCTCGCTCTCATCAGGGATGTGTATATGAGGTTGGCGTCTGGTGACTTGCTTTTTGTTCTTACTTTATTCTCCTATTCTAATACACCTTTCATTCCAGGTCATCCTCCACCATTCGCTTTCTCCAAAGCACGACCAGTCTCAGGATCAGAAATATCAAATCCCGGTTCTAACACATCCAGTTCGGGTTCCGATTCTACAAAGTCTAGCTCAGGCACACGCTCGTCCTCGTCTTCACGCACAGTCAGCACAATCTCTACATCCGACGCATCCACCTCGGGGCATTGCCCACCTACGATACAGCTCAACGTCCCTTCTCTCCAACTGACTGTGCCTACACTAACGCCAATAGGTACTTCTGATACTCTGTTCGTCGTTCACTTACTGACCGCATTTTCGTAGTTTCTCCACTTGATTCCTCCAAGCCTCTAACACAGCTTCCACGCCCGATATGTGAACCTCCACTGTCTATCACCGACATACGCATCATTTTTCGTAACCTTTCCGACCTTGCTGTTCTATCCGAAATGGTCGTCTCCAAGCTCGAGAGAGTCGTCGAAGAAGGCAAGGGTGTGGGCGAGGTTTTTCTGGAGGTGGTGAGTCCCTTTTTGTCTCGAATGACATATTTGGCGCGATCACTAACGTTTCCCAGATCCCCCTCCTCGCACCCCCTTACACGACCTACATCACCGCACACCCTCGCGCACTCGCACACCTCGACGCCCTAAGCGCCCCTCCGCAGCTCACCCCCCAATTCTCGCGGTGGCTCAAGGAGAGCAAAGAACTGGTCGAGGCACACACCCATGCTTGGGACCTACCCAGTTTGCTAATCAAACCCGTGCAGAGACTACTCAAGTACGGGTTATTATTGGGCGCTGTGATCAACGCTACCCCAGACCCGCTCGTGGTAGTCACTTCAGAGAGCACGGGTGATACCTCGGGGAAACTGAGGGAGGGGACTGAAGGACTGGAGAAACTCAGAGAGGCTAAACAGAAAGTCGAAGAAGTAGCTCGTGCTGTGAACGAAGGACGAAGACGGGTAGAAGTCGTTAGAGAGGTCCTCGAGTCTGGACATGCAAAAGATGGCGCTACAACAGGGGGTGTCGGCATCCCCAAGGTAGGCGCCGTCTCACGCATGCGTTCTCTCCGCACTCCAAAGCCCCTCGCAACGTCCGGAAAAGCACCCACGAAACAGAAAGGCAACTACCTTCCAGAAACAGAGCCTGACCCTGAACACGCTGAAGCGGCCCTCGTCGCTGCCCTCGAAAGCAAGCTCAAGTCGCACATCACTACCCTCTCTCATCTCGCTCGGGATGCAGTAGCATACGCTCGGACTCTGCATGCACTATTCGGTGCACTTGTCAAGTGGGGATGGGCGTTCGCAGGCGTTATTGGCGTCACCGTGAGCCCTGAGCTCAACACTTCCAGTTCCAATCCCACTTCAACATCTCACGCTAGTACACCAGACCTCACAGGGACTGGTCAAAGCGAAGCCTTCGACGCGTTCCTCGCACTATGTACGGGTCTCGTCGAACTCACACAGGAACTCGAGCATGAACTTCACACACACATCCTCCCATCCCTCCAATCTCTTAAAAACACCTCCGTCGCACCACTTAAGCTCCTCAGCGCACTGCACGCTCTGCAACCGCTACATCTACACCTTCTGCACCTCCCAATAACGCGCAAGCATCGTCCGCCTGAGACGCTGCTACAAGCAAGCCAGAGCTATGTCGCACTGCGTGGGCAGCTTGCGCTGGAGTTGCCTGTGTATGTGAGGCTCCTGGAACGCGGCATCGACGGGGTGGTGCTAGACCTAGCAAGAGGGATGGAAGCATTCTGGGGAGTTGTGGGTGAGCGGTGGGGAGAGCTGTGGGATGCGCTGCGGGTAGAGGGGGAGGGCCTTGGAAGGGCTGAAGATGCAGGTGTATCAAGAGACATTATAGGCCATGTGGACCGACCAGGGAGCGGAGGCGAGACGGTACGCGTCTGGCGCGAACGATGGGGTGATGTGTTGGGCGTGCTTGGGACCTTGGCGGTTGTCAGTCACCCTAGGAAGATCGAGCGGCCGCGTGCTGTGAATCCGCAGCAATACGTTGCGCAGTATGGTCAACAGCAACAACCGCAGCCGCAACGGGCATCACAGCCAGGCGCAAGATCGGCAAACGTTGCTGCTACGCTTAGCGCTCTCGATTCGCAGCCATCGCCAACGCGTCAAAAGCACCATCAGCATCAGGGATCCTACGATGCTCGATATGCTGCCAGGGAATCGTACGAGGGCCGGCCTAGGAGGGAAGAACCGAAGTCTGGGCGGGAGAGGGAGCGCCTTTCATCTGGTTCTGGAACATACGACCCCCGATTACATGACCCTCGCAGCTCACAGGGTTCTTACGATCCCCGCAGCTCGCAAACTTCTTACGATCCTCGCAGTTCCCAGAGCTCCTACGACCACCGCAGCTCACAATCATCTTCTTCCTCGTACCGCCCGTCACACTCACACTCCAACTCTTATGATATTTCTGGTCGACGACGCAGTGGGAGCACAAATAATGTCCCTACTGGTCCTATTCTACGCAAACCTTCTGATGAATCTCTGCGTTCTGGGAAATCCGGAAAGTCGGGCAAGTCGTTTAGGAATAGCCCCGGTCCTGGTCCTGGGAGGGGCATCGAGGATGTGCCCCCTGTGCCTTTTGCTCCACAGCCCCCATCGCAGTCTCGCAGCGGCGTCTCTCCACCGCGCCTCAAGCCCACACGGATGAAGAGTATGCCTGGGCCTATGCACAACATTATACCCTTCGGCATCGATCCCCCACCAAGCCCGTCGTCGTTCGGCACCTTCGACGAGGAGCAGGAAGAAATAGATAGAGATAGAGACCGGGGTCGTGGCCCGCAGAGACGATCAAGCTTAAAGAGTAAGATCACAGATACATTCCGACCGTCACACAGGAGGCGCTCGAGTTCTGTCAAGAGCATTGGAGCTCCGAGCGTGCTGGCGCCGAGTTATCACACCACAGATAGCGCATTACCCGCATACCCAATGCCCACAACGCCAACCCGCACTCATTCACCACAAACCCCCACTCGACGCACCACCGACTTGCAAGGGCTGCGCGCGCTCTACCAGTGCGCTGCGATACACATGTGTATACCACCTCAGGGAGTGTCGTATCGCGGTCTACCGTTCTTCGAGTTAAGGTCTGGAGACACGTTTGATGTACTTAGGGAGTATGGACATCCGAGCACTCATCCGGATTTACCGCTTTATGTAGATGATGGGGAGGATTGTTTGTTGCTTGTGCGGGAGCTTGCTGATGGAGGGAGAGGAGAGGTTGGCTGGGCGTTGGCGAGTTTTTTGGTGCCGCTGGATTGATCATTGAGTTGTTCTGGTGTTGGGACGGTTGCTTTCCCCCCATCTGCATCTGATATTGATTAGAATATAGGGTGTTCTTTTCGGTCGCGCTTAGAATCTGTTCACACATTGTACCCCCACTTCATTTGCATCATCTCATTGTACGATGTAGTAGTACATACGCATGCTCGTCAACAGGTCTTTTACATTCTTCCCTTTGATTTCTGTCGATGTTACATTACATATATACATGCTTAGTCGAGGAGGATAGTTCCATGCGCAGTGGGATTTCAAATTGTTTACATCTTACTCAGAGGTGCATCAATACAGCGATCATGGCACAGTCGTGATAAGTTTGTTGCAGTCAGAGACTAGAGCAAGTGAAAATAGAGTAAAGGGCAATAGAAAATAGGATATGAAGGATCAATTGTCTCTATGCTAGGTATGTCCATTATCGAGTTTGAAGATTGACATGAGTAGGTGAATGAAACAGGACAAGATGGAGCGTGTTGTGGCCTGCGTGCAGGAATGTCCAAGAAAGAAGAAGGCATGAGGGAATGTCCGGTTCCCGGGTGACGTGTACAATGACTGAGATGTCTTGCAGACCCGAGTGAAGGGATTGTGACATGATACCAAGATCAAGGCAAGTCGTCGGGAAAGGTATGGGGAAGACCCTTGTGACGCTTCCTGCTTTTCTCGTGGCGTCTGCAGTCACTCTGATTAAAAAATGCATTCTCACAGCCAGGAATGCGGCAGACGAATGGTCTCACACCATTGTGAGACTGCATATGACCTATTGCATTCATCTTAGCGACAGCGCAAAGGGGATTTGGCGGACATTACTTACGCTTCAAATTAAATATAGCTGTGAAGGTCTGCCCACACTCATCGCACCGGTGGGTGGCATCGTGGCGTCGACGCCGTTGGTTGGCTTCAAGCATTGCTTGAACGGCGGCAGGACGAGTCGTGCTAGACCTCGAACGTGCGCGAATGTGCGCCGGGGGGTAAGGTGCATGCCAAAAAAATGTGGAGTCGCTTGGGGAATGGTGATGTCGGAGAGAAGCTGAGCTTTCTCGACGCGAAAGACCTGAAGGGGCAATCATGGGAGACAATTTGCCCTCAAAAGACGGGGAGGCAACATGATACCACGGAGATTGCGGGGAATCACGACCAGTGGGGCTGGAAAGCGCTGTGAAGTAGGATGAGGGGGACGATGACGATGACGACGATGTAAATAGAGATATAAATTGTCTGTTGTCAGCGGCATTCTGTGGTATCGTCTGTGGTGGTGGGGGAGGTGGGATCACGTGAAGAGACTCATGAGGAAATGATCCAAACGGCTCAGGGTCACGTAGGTACCCTAAGTTTTGCGATTGCTGAGTTGTACCGCCTAAAAGGGATGTCTCAAGTTCCCCAAGGTAAAAGCCCTCGGTGCTCACATCCTCTGGTAATGATAATATAAGATTTGAAGATTCGCCTGGGAACCTCTTCAGCTTGACCATAGACAAATGGCATGTATCGACTTACGTCCTTCGGGAAAGAAGAGCACAGAAGAAAACATGGATGACAGATCATCATTGTACATGTCGTACAAAAACAAGTCAGCATCAAGCCTACGTGAGGTGACGTATGAGTCAGGAGTCAGCGACAGGCGGTGCAGCGGGAGATGTACTGTGCAGGAGCGCACCTCGTTTGATCAGAGAAAGTGAGAGCTACTTCCTCTCCAATGACTTCCGCTGCCCCTGGGCGATCCCCCGGGTTCCAAGACCAACACCTTTGAATCAAGTTCCAGTGATAGTCAAGGATATTGTCGGGACGCGCATGTATGTCTTTATTGAATAGCGCAATGGGGATTTGAAATGAGTTCTTCTCTTTCCATGGCATATTCCCCGAGATGATCTGAGAGAAGAAAGATCAGGGTAGAACTGTAGAAAAACACAGAGGTCGCACAAAGAACATGACACCACCAAACGAATAGATATCGCTCTTGAAAGTCGGCCTTTCACGGTCACCATGGACTCCGATAACTTCAGGCGCACGCCATCGAGCATCCAAGCTGCGGTTCGCGGTCGTCGTAGACCACTGCAATTCTGCGTCCCCCGTGACCGTTGCGAGACCGAAATCTATGAGTCGTGGATTCCCTAAACTATCTATGAGCACATTTCCCTAAGGCTTACAAGTGAGTGCAACATCCACAGTGAGACAACCGTACATACAGGATGAAGATCTCCGTGAACGACATTCTGCGAGTGAACTGGATAGGCGTCAATAATCAAGATAACAGCATGATAAAAATTGACGAACGATATTTCAGGCCATCAGCGATGCCCATGACCTTGTAACATACAATTAATGAATGCTTGGCGAATGTATTCAAGGAAATTACCAATCCAAGTTTAGCGGAAGCGGTAATTTATATGGTCATTTCAGAAATACATTTCAAACTTGAAAAAAAATTCCTTCTTGTGGGCTGGTACATATCTTGGAGGGCACTTCTAGGAATGATATGAGCCAACAATGAAAGAAAACGGCGGTTGGGTTGTGGAGATATTGTCAAAATACTGACTTTTCAGCCCACCTGACATATCACATCATTGTCGACCTCTGGATGCTCTGGGACCATCACCAATCGATTCCTAGGCCTCAATAACCTCAGTTACATTGTTTTCAATATCGTTATTGAGGTGCAATATCGGAATAGTGACATAAAGGTGATCAGGGGGGGAGGAGGACCTTGTATATCTCAGGAATATGATTTTTCCAGGGAAATCTGGCATGACCATCGTGTTCAGAGGGCTCAAGAACCCCCAGGAAAAATAGTTCTGAAGGACAGGCAAGTCACATGAAGGCTAGAAAAATCGATCTTTGGGTGGGGCAGCATGACAGGGGTGGTCAACTTTGGAACATGATTTTTAGAGCGAAATCTGGCTCGACCATCGTGTTCATATGGTCAAATAACCTCTAGAATGAATCCTAGCTAAAGCCAGGCAAGTCATATGAAGGCTGAAAAAATCAATCTTTGGGTGGGGCAGCATGGCAGGGGTGGTCAACTTTGAAACATGATTTTTAGAGCGAAGTCTGGCTCGACCATCGTGTTCATATGGTCCAATAACCTCTAGAATCAATCCTATCTAAAGCCAGGCAAGTCATATGAGGGCTGAAAAAATCGATCTTTGGGTGGGGCACCATGACAGGGGTGGTCAACTGTGGAACATGATCTTTAGAGACAAATCTGGCATGACCATCGTGTTTGTATGGTTTAATAACATTCAGAAAGGTTCCTAGTGAAAGCCAGGCAAGTCATGTGAAGGCTGAAAAAATCGATCTTGGGATAGGGCACCATGACAGGGGTGGTCAACTGTGGAATATGATTTTTAGAGACAAATCTGGCATGACCATCTTGTTTATATGGTTTGATAACATTCAGAAAGGTTCCTAGTGAAAGCTAGGCAAGTCATGTGAAGGCTAAAAAAATCGATCATTGGGTAGGGCACTATGACAGGGGTGGCCAACTGTGGAATATGATTTTTAGACACAAATCTGGCATGACCATCGTGTTTATATGGTTTGATAACATTCAGAAAGATTCCTAGTGAAAGCCAGGCAAGTCATGTGAAGGCTGAAAAAATCGATCTTTGGATAAGGCATCATGATAGGGCTGGTACTCAACTTTGGAACATGATTGTCAGAGACAAAAATAGTATCACCAATGCATTCATAGGGTTCAATAACCTCGATCATGAGTCCTAGTTAATGACAAATGTGACATATCAAGGGCTATCTATTTGAGTTGAAAAATTATGGGGGCATAGATTTTTCCTTCGAGGAAAGTCCTAATATGGTTAGAGAGGGAAAGAGGAAATTATATAATCGGTTACAGAAGGAAAGAAGCATTACATACTTGGTTACAGAGGAAGAACTATGTCTAAAATGGTTAGACTTAATGCCAAGAACAAGGAAAGATGACACAAAGGAAAGGAAAGATGACACAAAGGAAAGGAATGGTGACATAAAGGAAAGGAAAGAAGGTACGAAGGGAAGGAATCATGACTAAGAGGAAAGGAAAGAAGGTACGAAGGGAAGGAATCATGACTAAGAGCAAAGGAAAGGAAGCATGACTAAGAGGAAAGGTTAGGAAAATCATCACTAAGAGCAAAGGACGAACAAAAGGTTAGGTATTCCTTAATTTTTCCTCGTCCCCCCTAATCTATCTCTCCCTATCCTTTACACTCCATCATATCCACCGATCTCTCAAACACTGCAAAATACTCTATCTCACTCGTCCCTCATGTAAGGTTGACTATCAGTTCAACAGGAAAATGTGAACAAAACATCATAGCTTTGAGACGTGCTAATTGATGACACAAACACAGGTTCTTAGAAAAAGACACTTTCTGAGAGGCATCGGTTGTACTTGGACCGGGGAATCAGTGTACAATATGATTGTATATATACAATTTTGAGTGATTGACTAGGCCAGAATGAGCATCAGGAGCATATGGTGAGTGTAGAGATGAATCGTCAACAAGGTTGGGCATTCCTTAATTTTTCCTAGTCCCCCCTAATCTATCTCTCCCTATCCTTTACACTCCATCATATCCACCGATCTCTCAAACACCGCAAAATACTCCATCTCGCTCGTCCCTCAACTCCACCTCCTCACTTCATCTTTCCCTTCTTCCACTACAATCCTATCATAACAACATCTCAACCATCCTCTTCGCACTCCTCCTCTCATCTCTTACTCAATCCTTCCCTACTAATACTCTAAAATACTTCCTCTTCATCTTCATCTCCATTCGCTACTCATCTCGCACCAGAGCCCATACCTAGTCTACTTTCTCAATCTCAACCCCTATCTATAACAATACAACTATGTGAACCGCTCTCCCCCGTCTCATGTAAAATAAGTGCTACCAGGGCGTAGCTGCTCCACTACCTGCCCAGCCTTTCAAATCTCCCTCACCTTTCGTCCTTTTCCTCACTTCGGCCCCTAGCCTTTCATCTCCGTTAGCCTTCGTCCATTTGGTTACTCCGGTGCCCAGCCTTTCATCTCCGTCGCCCTTCATCCGCCGCTAATCTTCGCCTATCCCATCCCTGACTTCTTCGCCTCTCTCGCCACTTAAATTCTGCTATTTCATCCCCCCCTGCTTTTTGCTCTTCCATCCTACTCATCTCCTTCATACTCATGTCCTTAGATAATGCCAATTCAAGACGCAATTGGGAGCACACCTCCCAACCTGGTCTCGTCACCATTTCTGGCATTCAGTATCGCATCTCTCGTGCCCCAGATGGCTCCATCTGCTGTCCTGTTCCTGCCTGCCCAGGTACCTTCAACAGGAGGTCCGCCTTCAAGACCCACTTGAAAACTAGTCCGTCTCTCCTTCTCTCCCTTTATCTCTTTCTCTTATCTTCCTTCCTCCTTTCCAGATCATCTATCTCCCCCTCAACTCCTCGCCTCTCCTCCCCAACTTCAACCTCGTGCGTTCCCCTTTTTTCTCTCCATCCCCCCTTTCATATATCTACTTCATCCTCCCTCCTTTCTCTTTCCATCTTCTTCTCTATCCTTTTCTCATCCCTCTCATATTCTCTTCCAGTTCTTCCTCAAGCCCCCCTCCCTCTTCCTCCCCCCTCTCTCCAGCCGTCCCTCGATGAATTTCAACTCGATCCCAGTCCGTCTTTCTCTCTCTCCTCCATATATCTACTCCCTTACCCTTCGTTCCCTCAAGCTATCTCTCGCGTCGTCCTTAATCCTGGCCAAGATTATCTTCTCTCCACCCCCCTTTTGGATCAGCTCGGCCTCTCTTTCCACACGGCCCTCAACATTTTCATCTGTATCGCCTGCAAAAAGTCTCTCACCGCTGCCATGGTCTCTGGTCACCGCAAGGCTCACCATAACCAATCCCTCGACAAAATTCAGCTCCAATCCCTCGACCAATTCGTCCTCCAATACAACGTCTATCGTCGCCAAGAAGAAGTTAACATCCCCGCTCACGCCGGCCCTCCCGTCCAGCTTATCGCCCCTCCCCGCCCAGGCTTCCTCTGCACTCAGTCCCTCGATTGCCATTACGCTGCTTGCACCATCACCACCATGATAAACCATGGAAGGCTCGTCCACAAAGCATCCTCCAACGCCATGACCTACGACCATGCTCTCGTTCAACAGCTCTTCGAGTCCGTCGGCCGCGTCTACTTCGTCGTCCTCCAGCCCCCCCCTTCTCACCAGCCCATCACCATCAGAGACGCCCTTTCCCATTCCTTCCTTCCTTCCCTCGATCTTCTCCTCGTCCCCTCCTCTCCCCTCCCTGACGAGGAGCGAAGGTCCCTCATTAAAGTCATGGCCTGGGATCGCTTCATGCCCGACGTCCGTTCAAACAGATCCGACGTCAAATTTTTGGACGCCCTCAAGGCTCGCCACACAGAAGATGAATTTCTTGGTTTTTTCGTCGCCTTGGACTCCCTCGTAAAAGCTTACTTCGCCATCGCTCCGGACCTCCTCGAAGGTAACCCCCACAGTTTCACCATCTGCAAACTCATCTTGCATGGCGACAACGTCACAAAGGATTCGTAAGTTCTTCCCTCCCCTCCTTTCTCCTCCTCTTTGTAATCCCCTCCCTCCAGAGATTACTGGCGTCCCGTCTCAAAGAAAAATACTCTATATAGCGATCTCCTCCTCCAGTTTTTGCGCGCCATCCTCAGGCTTTATCTCTCCCAACACAACCCTTCCAACTTCTCCTTCGGCCTCCACCCCAACCAGACACAGGCCCTCCACGCCTTCGCCTCCACCATAAATCGCCCTGACCCCCCTCCCGTCCCCGACTTGGGCCCCGATGGCGATCCCATGAAGAAGTTGCATGAGTTTTTATGGTCTTTGATCGATGCCGCCAGCGTTCATCCAGAACAGACCTGGGCCAACGTCATCCAGCGCTTCATATGGTTCAAGGCTCTCCGCCGCGACGCCAATTTCTACGAGTCCACTGACCTTGCCCCGGACCTCGCAAAATTAAAGTACTTCGTCAACAACGCTTGCATCGTCCATGCTCTCTGGTACCAGAAGCACTCTCTCGTTCCTCAATTCGAGTCAGTCCTCTCCCTCTCCTCCTACCTCATCCTCTTCTCATCCCTCCTATTTTAGACGAGTCATAGCCGTTCACCGCGAGGTCTTGGCCCTCGGACGCCCCACCACCTTTAATATGCTTTTTGAGTTTCAGCAATACGCCTCCTCCTTGGCTTGGAACCAGCAACGCGAGCCCAGGGTCTTCTTCGACCCAGACTATCAGTGGATAATCGTCGGACGAGAGACCTTGTACCTCTCCAGATTTCGTCATGGCATTCAATCTCTCCTCGACCAGATCGAGGACAGGTACCTCCTCCTCACCCGCGGTCGCATCATGATGCATGGCCTCCCTGACCATGTCGCAGATGACATGACCAACTCCATCCGCGGCCATTCCTTCGTCAACGACGTCCAATTCGATCCCCTCAAGCTCCAGCTTTTCTTCCATCTCGTCGACATCCATCGCTTGGCCATGCTCGATCGGGACGGCCGTCTCGCCTGGGATATACCCGCAGTAAAAGACATCCTTCGCCGTACCGGCGACATATGGAAGCCCCTCTATCATCTTCTCTACATCACATCCCAGATATCCACCAGAGGCGTCCAATTTTTGCAACACCAAATCGCCAATGCCGACCGACACCGAAACATCTTCCTTCAGGGTCAGGAACTCATCATCTTGTCTGGCTACAGCAAGACCTCCCACATTTCCGACAGAGATTCTTGCACTCCTGCATTCGTCCATTCAAAATTGGCACGATGGATGGTCGAGTTCCTCGCAGGAGGCTTGAGGCATGCAGAATCTCTCCTCGCATACGTCGCATACGGCGCCACCGCCCATCATGAATACAATACGTACGTTTTCTTCTCGTCCTCTCGTCCCCCCTGCATTCTCACCTCATCCCAGCTTCCTCGTGATGGACGACGGTCGTAGAATAAACCCGGACCAATGGTATTCCATATTCTTGCAGGTAAACCGAGAGCAATTCCAGTGTGCCTGGGGCGTACGTGACTTCAGACATGGCGCCATAGCCATGGCTAGGGAATTCATCTCTCTCAACCATGCTTTCTCTCTCGCTGATGACCTGCTGGCCGAGAGCGCGGACCACTCCACCCAAATCGACCACATCCATTATGGCAACCTCCACGGAGCCATCCCTCAACTCACCAACAACGTCATGGAGAAGCATCGCTTGCTGTCCGAGGAATGGCAGCTCTTCTGCGGCCTCGGTCCTGGTGAGCCCCAGCAACCCATTCGACAGAGAAGGTTGAACAGGCCATCTGCATCATCCCCTAATCACGGTGGATCCTCTTCCCTCGACATATCCGCCATTTCTGAGGCCGTCTCGACCAGCACCGCCGCAGCATTAAAGACTTACCTCCAGGATAACTTGGTCCCGCTCCTTCGTGATATCGTCGCCCAGGACGTCCTGCCTTCCATCCTCGATACCCTACGGAAAACGACTCAGAACTCTGCTCCTGCTCCCGCAATACAATTAGCCATCGGTACCGCGCTTCATGCGCCGGTCGAGCCCCAAGGTATGTGTCCGGCGATGTTCTCCCCTCCGAACCAGCATTTATATGGTCATTTCAGAAATACATTTCAAACTTGAAAAAAAATTCCTTCTTGTGGGCTGGTACATATCTTGGAGGGCACTTCTAGGAATGATATGAGCCAACAATGAAAGAAAACGGCGGTTGGGTTGTGGAGATATTGTCAAAATACTGACTTTTCAGCCCACCTGACATATCACATCATTGTCGACCTCTGGATGCTCTGGGACCATCACCAATCGATTCCTAGGCCTCAATAACCTCAGTTACATTGTTTTCAATATCGTTATTGAGGTGCAATATCGGAATAGTGACATAAAGGTGATCAGGGGGGGAGGAGGACCTTGTATATCTCAGGAATATGATTTTTCCAGGGAAATCTGGCATGACCATCGTGTTCAGAGGGCTCAAGAACCCCCAGGAAAAATAGTTCTGAAGGACAGGCAAGTCACATGAAGGCTAGAAAAATCGATCTTTGGGTGGGGCAGCATGACAGGGGTGGTCAACTTTGGAACATGATTTTTAGAGCGAAATCTGGCTCGACCATCGTGTTCATATGGTCAAATAACCTCTAGAATGAATCCTAGCTAAAGCCAGGCAAGTCATATGAAGGCTGAAAAAATCAATCTTTGGGTGGGGCAGCATGGCAGGGGTGGTCAACTTTGAAACATGATTTTTAGAGCGAAGTCTGGCTCGACCATCGTGTTCATATGGTCCAATAACCTCTAGAATCAATCCTATCTAAAGCCAGGCAAGTCATATGAGGGCTGAAAAAATCGATCTTTGGGTGGGGCACCATGACAGGGGTGGTCAACTGTGGAACATGATCTTTAGAGACAAATCTGGCATGACCATCGTGTTTGTATGGTTTAATAACATTCAGAAAGGTTCCTAGTGAAAGCCAGGCAAGTCATGTGAAGGCTGAAAAAATCGATCTTGGGATAGGGCACCATGACAGGGGTGGTCAACTGTGGAATATGATTTTTAGAGACAAATCTGGCATGACCATCTTGTTTATATGGTTTGATAACATTCAGAAAGGTTCCTAGTGAAAGCTAGGCAAGTCATGTGAAGGCTAAAAAAATCGATCATTGGGTAGGGCACTATGACAGGGGTGGCCAACTGTGGAATATGATTTTTAGACACAAATCTGGCATGACCATCGTGTTTATATGGTTTGATAACATTCAGAAAGATTCCTAGTGAAAGCCAGGCAAGTCATGTGAAGGCTGAAAAAATCGATCTTTGGATAGGGCATCATGATAGGGCTGGTACTCAACTTTGGAACATGATTGTCAGAGACAAAAATAGTATCACCAATGCATTCATAGGGTTCAATCACCTCGATCATGAGTCCTAGTTAATGACAAATGTGTTATATCAAGGGCTAGTGAATCGATCTTTGGATAGGGCACCATGACAGGGGTGGTCAACTGTGGAACATGATCTTTAGAGACCAAACTGGCATCTCCAATGCATTAATATGGTTCAATAATATCAATAATGAGTCCTAGTAAATGACAGATGTATCATATGAAGGGCTAGTAGGTCAATCTGTGGGTAGGGCAGCATGATAGGAGCGGTTTACTCAACTTTGAAACATGATTGTTAGAGACAAAACTGATATCACCAATCGATTTATAGGGTTCAATAACCTCGAGAATGAGTCCTGGCTAATAACAAATGTGACATATCGTGCGCTAGTAAATCGATCTTTGGATAGGGCACCATGACAGGGGTGGTAGTCAACTCTGGAACATGATCTTTAGGGACCAAACTGGTATCACCAATCGATTGATATGGTTCAATAACCTCTAGAATGAGTCCTAGCTAATAACAAATGTGACATATCATGGGCTAGTAAATCGATCTTTGGGTAGGGCACCATGACAGGGGTGGTACTCAACCCTGGAACATGATCTTTAGAGACCAAACTGGTATCACCAATCATTTAATATGGTTCAATAACCTCGATAATGAGTCCTAGTTAATAACAAATGTATCATATCACGGGCTAGTAATTTGATCTTTGGGTAGAGCAGCATGACAGGGGTGGTCAACTGTGGAATATGATTTTTAGAGACAAATCTGGCATGACCATCGTGTTTATATTGTCTAATAACTTTCATAAAGATTCCTTGTTGAAGCCAGGCAAGGAATATGAAAGCTGAAAAAATCGATCTTTGAGTAGGGCACCATGACAGGGGTGGCACTCAACTTTGGAACATGAATGTTAGGGACAAAACTGATATCACCAATTGATTCAAAAGGTTAAATAACCTCGAGAATGAGTCCTAGCTAATAACAAATATGACATATCGTGGGCTAGTAAATCGACCTTTGGATAGGGCATCATGACAGGGGTGGCAGTCAACTCTGGAACGTGATTTTTAGAGACAAATCTGGCATGACCATCGTGTTTGTATGGTTGAATAACATTCAGAAAGCTTCCAAGTTAAAGCCAGGCAAGTCATATGAAGGCTGAAAAAATCGATCTAATAATCTAATCCGAGTAGTATGGGGCATACTACCGGTCGCAACTACCATATCGGGTAGTTGCGACCGTGCGCAACACCCAAAGGGGTAGTTGTGACCGTGCGCAACTCATGCGCAACCTGGTCGCAACATGTTGCTTATACTGATTGATGATGGAAAGTAGGAGTGAAATAAGCTGTCGACGGCTTATTATTTGAAAGTGGTGATTGCGACCGTGCGCAACTACCATATCAGGAAGTTGCGACCGTGCGCAACCATAGTAAGCGTGCGCAACTACCATATTAGGTAGTTGCATCCATGCGCAACTACCATATTGGGTAGTTGCGACCATGTGCAACATACCCAAGAGGGTAAGTTACAACCAGTTGCAATAGCTA